>NW_004949129.1:3591034-3596447 GCF_000317375.1 Microtus ochrogaster | reverse complement strand
CAGCCTGGTCTACAGAGCTAGTTCCAGGACAGGCTCCAAAGCCACAGAGAAACCCTGTCTCAAAAAACCAAAAAAAAAAAAAAAAAGAAAAGAAAGAAAAAGAAAGAAAAAATATAAGCTGGGTAGTGGTGACACACACCTTTAATCCCAGCATCGGGAGGCAGAGGCAGGAGGATCTCCGTGTGTTAGAGGCCAACCTGGTCTACAGAGTTCCAGGACAGGCTCCAAAGCTATACAAAGAACGCCTTGGGGGAGGGGGGCTGAAAAAAAGTGTGTGTGTATATAAAATGTGTGTGTGTGTCCCCATGAGTTTCCTGAGTTAGGGTAGTATATAGACAAGGATAACCTTGAACTCCTTGGTTCTTCTGCTAGGGTCACACGTACTAGTGCACCACCATGCCCAGTTTTTTGGGGTACAATGCAGAAATTCATGTGAGACAAGCTCTCCACCAGCTGACCTGTATCCCCAGCCACATTTGGGGATTTTCATCAAACAAAACCAACTTCAACATCTCAACATGAAAGAACAAGCCATACATATATGTGTGGGTGTGTGTTGTGTTCATGTGTTGTTGTGTGTTTTTTTTTTAATTTATTATGTATACAATATTCTGTCTGTATGTAGGCCAGAAGAGGGCACCAGACCTCATTACAGGTGGTTGTGAGCCACAATGTGGTTGCTGGGAATTGAACTCAGCATTGTCTGCTCTTAACCACTGAGCCATCTCTCCAGCCCGATGTGTTGTTGTTTTTAATCATTTCATCTGTATTGGTGTTTTGCCTGAGTGTGTGTGTCAGGGTGTCTGATCCTCTGGAACTGGAGTTACAGACAGTTGTGAGCTGCCATATGGGTGCTGAGAATTGAACCCAGCTCCTCTAGACGAGCAGCCAGTACTCCTAACTGCCAATCCATCTCTCCAGCCCAAAGCATGTTTTAGGAAAGAATAAAACTCAGGACCTAGAAGGTAAAGCACTCGCCATGCAAGCCAGATGGGCTTGTTTTTTATGTGGAACCCATGTGAAGGTGGAAGGAGAGAACCAATGGTACAAAGTTGTCTTGCCTCGAGGAAGATCAACTATACAGTATCTGTGGTAGCTGCCTTCCTCTTGTCCCCCTGCTTGTTTTCTAAATTATTACAATACTCAGCTTAAATAAACAGCTATTCTGGTGCCTTTTCTAAGCAGGCCTGAGTCTTAGAAATAAATTATAACGTAAACTAGGTCAAAAAACAGTGATTTAGGGCTGCAGCTTAATGCCTAGCATTCTTGAAACCCACGATTTAATTCCTAGTACTGCCAAAGGGGAACAATGGAAGTTAGCTGGAGCACAGTTGACAGAGTGCTCTCTTGCCTTTCTTGTATAGTTCACAAAGCCTTGGGTTCAATCTTTTAGCACCATATAGGTGGCTGTGGTGTATACCTGTAATCCCAGCGCTCAGGGAGGAAGAGACAGAGGATCATAAGTTCAAGGTCATGTTCTGCTATATCTCAAGTTCCAGGCCAACCTGGGTAAGGTGGCTTAGCCAAGTCCAAGAACCATATGGAGCTGACTCCCACAAATTGTTCCTTGACCTCATGACACCCATATATATACTAAGTGAGTAAATGCAGTAAAAGAATTTTTTAAGTTTAAGCTGTGAATTTATGGTGGCATTCAAGAAAAGCGAAGTGAAAAATAAAGGGACTTTTTAGCTGGACATGGCAGCACACATCTTATAATCCCAGTACTTGAAAGGTAGAGACCAAATCAGGGGTTCAAAGCCAGCCTGGGCTATATGAGATCCTGTCCGTCTGTGCCCCCCCCCCAAAAGTTAGATAATTAAATATATATATAGCTGATTCAACATAGTATTTTGTGGCAAAGGGATATTAGGTGTTAATATAAATTAGACTTAGTATAAAAGTTGTAAATGTATATAAGAATTTATAAATCCTTCCCACACATTGTAGTATATATCTATAATTCTAACACTTAGAAAGCTGAGGACAGCTTGGGCTTCATATTAAGTCCTTGCCCAAAAAAGGCATTAATTTTGCTGTGAAATTAATAATTGTGGCTAACTTCTTAGCAAACCTCAAAACATGGTTGTGAATTGGAGGTAAGTAGAGCATTCTAAGCAGTGTTCATCACCTATGGTTTCCCTCACTATCCAGGATTTATCCAGTACATGTGCCCTGATGGCCTTTATTTCCTTTGTCATTTTAGCAGTGTCACCCTTTACACCGGAAAGCTGGCGGGTGCTATGGGAAAAAAACAGAACAAGAAGAAAGTGGAGGAGGTACTAGAAGAAGAGGAAGAAGAATATGTAGTGGAAAAAGTTCTCGATCGACGAGTTGTCAAGGGCAAAGTGGAGTAT
Organism: Microtus ochrogaster; assembly: GCF_000317375.1. Lineage (NCBI taxonomy): Eukaryota > Metazoa > Chordata > Mammalia > Rodentia > Cricetidae > Microtus > Microtus ochrogaster. The sequence goes on along the minus strand of NW_004949129.1, from coordinate 3,594,090 downwards.
CTTCTAAAGTGGAAGGGTTTCTCAGAGTAAGTTTCATTGACACAAGTCAGTTCAGTTGCTATGAGGAGTCATGATATGCTTCTTACCTCATCTGTGGTGGGTATACCTTGGTTCAGTCCTGAACTCCACAGCTGATAGTCTACTGAGGAAGGATCTACATGCAGAGTCCTATAATATATGACAGGCTTTTGTTTTGCTATATTTATGTGTGTGCACATGTGTGCCATGTAAGTCCTGGGATGAGAGTTAAACCATCTTGCCAGTCCACGACAGTGATTCTGAGGAGCAGATAGCCCACTTTTTCAAAAAAAGTAGTCTTTCATTGAAAAAGGCAAATTTCTAAGCCTTTTGGTCTGTACCCTCCCCTACTAGGAAAGTTCTCAATTTTGAAGAGAAATCAGCTGTTCATTATCATTTAACTCTCTTTCAAGACTGGCTCTTCTCTTAGTTAAAAATGTTGACGTAAGTGGAAGCATGACTTGTTATCTTGCTGATTTCAGTGAGGACAACACATGGGAGCCAGAAGAGAACCTGGATTGCCCTGACCTTATTGCTGAGTTTCTACAGTCACAGAAAACAGCTCATGAGACAGACAAATCAGAGGGAGGCAAGCGCAAAGCTGATTCTGATTCTGAAGATAAGGGGGAAGAAAGCAAACCAAAGAAGAAGAAAGAAGAGGTGAGACTTGGAATAGGGATCTTCTCCAGCCAGAGGCCAGATCATTCCAGCAGTTTGATCTTACCTCACCTCTCTCCTGTCCACCCCCCTTTTTTCTTCTTGTAAATTTTTATTTATTTATTTTGGATAAATAAATATCTTTTTTTCTTCTTGTATAGAAGTCTAGGCTGATCTATAATTCAATATGTAGTCTAGGCTGGCCTCAAACTTGTGGCAATTTTTCTTAGCCTTCTAAGTGTTGGGATTACAATTATGAGCTACCATGCTTGAACTTCTCCCTTTGAATCTCAGCCGTCATACATGTCCTCTCTGTCCTTCAGAAATAAGCTAATGTTTTAAAGAATTTGGGGGCCAACCATAGACACACCTGTAATCCTAGCACAGGAAGATCAAGGACAAGGGCCTGGACTACAGGAGATTGGGTCTCAGTGAACACACAAAAGAACAACAACAAAAAGGATTTGGGACTTACTCTTGTAAAGTGATCTAATCTAATCTTTTTATCCATGGCACAAGAATGACGAGGCAGGGGGCTGGAGAGATAACTTAGCACTGACTGCTCTTCAGAAGTCCTGAGTTCCACTCCCAGCAATCACATGGTGGCTCACAACCATCTATAGTGGGATCTGATGCCACTTCTGGCATAAAGGTGTACAAGCAGATAGAGCACTCATCCATAAAATAAGTAAAATCTTTTTAAAAAAGAATGGTAACATGTAGCAGTTACTGGAGACTCATGACAGTAACTGAATTCATTTCCTGTCAATAGATCACTTTCAATGTTTTGATCACTAAAGATGTTTTGTCTTTAGTATCTTAAGTAATTTACCTTTGAAGAAACACAGAAATAATTATTCTGGATATAACCGTATGCTAATAAAATTGTTCTGCCCATCTGGTTTTTACAGTCAGAAAAGCCACGAGGCTTTGCCCGGGGTTTGGAGCCTGAGCGGATTATTGGAGCTACTGACTCCAGTGGAGAACTCATGTTCCTGATGAAATGGTGAGTCTACCAGTGGCTCTGTATGGTTGTTTTTCCTTCTCCCCATCTGTTCTATGCCAGAGGAAAGAGCTGGACCTTCGAAATTCCAGTCGCCCAGGTGTGAAATCTTTAAGATGACATAGTCCTTCGATAGTGAACCTCGGCCTGACTCCAAACCTGGACTCATGAGTTACAGGTAGGGGCCCTTAGGATTTACAGATTTTTTTTTTCCCTTTCTGTAGGTTGGAGAGACTATGGAGAGGAACCACATTTCAGTTCTGTGAAGTAAAACAGAAAATTCTGAAATGTGATTGAATCACCCTCCTTCTCTGCCACCTCCTTAGTAAAGACCAGGCTGACCCCATAAGAAGGATTCTGTTCTTGTTTGAGGGTTAGGAAAGAATTTATAGAATTTATTTTGAAGATTCTAAATTTTCAAAATCAGCCAGCAGGGGTCAGTAAAGCCTCTACTGTTTACTGTTACTGAGCGTAATGTAAGCCTGCTTCTCTGTTATAAATACTAGTGTGATAGTGCTGACTTGGTCTAAGGAGAAACAGTAGGTAGTTTGTTAGCACTAGCCAGTATCACCTGCTGAACATGCTTGTGTTTGCTGTTTTATGTGCTGCCAGCATAGTAGTGGGTTTCTGTGGTTAGCATGAACCACAGTTTCACTAGCAATGGGAAATTTTTCATCTGCAGTCCATTTCTGATCAGAACATTGTCAAGCAGCACATAACAGTACTTTCAAACAGTAGTGAAGAGGAGTTCAAGTTAGTAAAAGTAATTGACTGTTTTCGTTTGTTTGATTTTTGCTTTTTGAGACAGTTTTACTCTAGCCTAGGCTTGCATTGAGCTTGAAATCCTCCTGCCCCTGACTGTGCTGAGATTACAGGGACATGCCACCTTGACGGACTAGGAGGAGTAAGTGTTAAGCCATTGCCAGTTAAAATAGGATTGTCAAGGCTTTGTCCTTTGATTGGTCTAGAACTTTCTCTGAACTGGTATCTATGGTGGTTTTTCCCTAGATAATGATTGACGAGGTTTTGTTAACTTCAGGTAAAGAAGACCTGGGTTATAATTAACTAACCACCTATTTTCTTCCTGTGTGTTCTTTCAGTATTACCGATTCTGACCCTTATTTAGCTTATTTCTTCTAACTTATAGAAGAAAAACTGAATAATATGATGTGTTAAGTAGTCTAGCTAAAATACACTTGCCCTGCAAGTGACCCATGTGAGTCACAGGAGTATCTCCATATTTTTTAGGGTGTGGTTATACACATTTATAATCCCAGTACTCAGAGCTGGGCGGTGGTGGCGCACGCCTTTAATCCCAGCACTCGGGAGGCAGAGGCAGGCGGATCTCTGTGAGTTCGAGACCAGCCTGGTCTACAGA
>NW_004949129.1:3565525-3590614 GCF_000317375.1 Microtus ochrogaster | reverse complement strand
GGAATTGAACTCAGGACCTTTGGAAGAGCAGGCAATGCTCTTACCCTCTGAGCCATCTCTCTAGCCCCAAGATCAAGTTTTAAAAGCATAAACACACACACCTAAGAGCCATCTGTAATAACACATATATTGCATAATAACCCATATATCGTAATATATATTGTAATAACCCATATATTGGGATTAAAGGCGCGCGCCACCACTGCCAGGTGGGCATTGGTTATCTTAACTGCTGTATCTAAAGTTAAGATCTGGGTCTTGGGCTAGGGGTGTGGCTAACACATAAAATCTGTGGCTTTGATCCCCAACCCTACAAAAACAGAAAACAAATCCAAACTTTTTGATAGGGACTTGACTTACTGGTAGAGGGCTTGCTGAGTATGTGCAAGGCTCATGTTTTAATTCCTAGCATCTACTCCCTCACCTCTAAAATATTGAATGTTGATTAAAAAACCCAAGTTTTTAAAAAGTTACACATGTCCAGGTGTGTTCATGCCTTTAATCCCAGCAGTCAGTGGTAGAGGTAAGTGGATCTCTTGAGTTTGAGGCCAGCCTGGTCTACATATCAAGTTGCAGAACTATATTTAGCAGTGGTTCTTAGTCTGTGGGTCACCTAAGACCATTGGAAAACATATTTGTATTAAAATTCATAACTGCAGTAAAATCATGTTACGAAGTAGCAACAAAAGTAACTTTATGCTTGAGGTCACCACAATAAGAGTTATTAAATGGTCACAGCGTTAGGAAGATGGAGAACCACTAACAGAGGGACCCTATTTCAAACAAACAACAGCAAAAAGTGATGTATATTTACACCCATGGCTCGGGATATAGTTGTAGAGGGCTTTCTTAGCATACATGTGACTCTAGCTTCCATCCTTAATACCACATCCATGTACTTTTATAATCTCTTCCGGATGACTCAAGTTCAGTTCCCAATGCCCGTATTGTAGCTCATACCTTATCTAACTCCAGTTCCAGAGACTCCAGGGGTGTAGGTGTACACGTGGTGTACATAACATAAATTCAGACAAAACACTCGTACACATAAAATTATTATTTTTATTATAACCTGATTTTCTAGGAAAGTGGAGGTACCTGTCTATTTCTGGACATAGAAAATATTTTTACAAGCCGGGCGGTGGTGGCGCACGCCTTTAATCCCAGCACTCGGGAGGCAGAGGCAGGCGGATCTCTGAGTTCGAGACCAGCCTGGTCTACAGAGCTAGTTCCAGGACAGGCTCCAAAGCCACAGAGAAACCCTGTCTCGAAAAAAAAAAAAAAAAAAAAAAAAAAAAAAAAGAAAATATTTTTACATAGTGAAAGTGCTTAAATTTATCCCAAAATTGTTCAGTTAAAAGAGAGTTATAGGTTAGATACCCCATAAGGATTTAAGTACATTTTCCACCATCTTCTTGGGTATTTTTTGGCTTTTTGATACAGGGTTTCTCTGTAACAGCCCTACCTGTCCCGAAACTAGCTCTTGTAGACCAGGCTGGCCTCGAACCCACAGAGACCCACCTATCTGCCTCCCAAGTACTGGGGCACTACCACCTAGGCTTCTTGTATTTCTTGTGGAAGCTTAACCATATTGGCTTATTCTCTGGTTCCCTGTGACTCTGGAGTCTTGGTCTTGTTCCGGGATTCTGTCGGTATTTGTTGCCTGCCCCATGCTGCTGCCTCTGTCTGGGACAGACCCAGTGACCTGAGGATAAATGAATAGGAGTTTACTCCTAGTTACTATAATGTATGCCATATTCAGATTTTTAAGCTATGAAAATTTGGAAAAATAATTACATCACAGTACCTTTGTTTTCTACCTTCTCATGTTGGAGCACTATTTTAAAATACATGGTGATTGTGTACGGGTGGCATGTGTTAAACAGTATGTTATGAGCAGGATTTTGCCTGATCAGTATTAGTCCTCTTACAAAAAGAAAGCTGTGTGCACGGGCTGGGATATAGTTTTGCTTCCCATCCACCCTCTGAATTAAGCTTTCTTTGACCTTTTCCAAAGAACTAGTTGAATCAGGTGACTCATCTTTTGACAAAGTCCCCTAGAGGGGATTTTTGTCAGGAGAAAGGGAAATCTTTGAGGGTATCGTGTGACAAAATCCACCCAGGAAATGCAGCTTGCGTCCTGTTTTCCTAGTTTGTTTCTGAAATTTAGACTTTTAAGGCCCTATTCCCTGGGTGATCCGTATTAGGAGACCACAGCAGCTGATCTCAAAGTTCCTTTGTGCTTTGTTCTGCAGGAAAAACTCTGATGAGGCTGACCTGGTCCCTGCCAAGGAAGCCAATGTCAAGTGCCCACAGGTTGTCATATCCTTCTATGAGGAAAGGCTCACGTGGCATTCCTACCCCTCAGAGGATGATGACAAAAAAGACGACAAGAATTAGCCCTCTTGAGTGCCAGCCCCTGTCACCTTCGACTGTGGGTTCCAAGTGGGGAGGGAAGGAGTTCTACTTGTCTTGACACCATAGAGGTGGCTTGAGAAGATGTCCTTTGAAGAGCCAGCATAGTTTCTGTGCCCTGCAGCAGCCCAAGTGCTTTAACTCGTTTCAAGCTGTATAGTTTGCACACCCATCCCAGTGGAGGGGAAGGGGTAAGTGTTTCAAGGCAACCCGTTCTGCGCTTTGCTAAGAAAGCGGAGGGCCTTCCATGAAGGACAAAACCTGCAGAACTGGGGCGTGGGAGAGCAAAGATACTGTCTATCTTCAAAGAGCATCTCCACAACCCACAGCCTTCTTCCCAATAGTGTTAACTGCATTTTTACAGCCTAGCATGTGTGTAGTTTTTGGCTATTACTGGTATATTCATTAGGGGTGGGAGGGTTGGGGCAGGGAGGAAGGGAGATGGGTGGAATCATTTTGGTTAAAATTTGGGACCTGATTGGGGAAATGGTGAAACAGTAGAAAGAACAGCTAACTAATCAATTGGTTCTATGTCAATATTTTGCCTTTTCAAAAAATTATATTGGCACCATTAATGAGGATTGAGAGACTTAAAAAATCTGTGAATGCTGAAACCTACAGCCAAGGTGCTCCCTACCTGAGCTCATTGTGGCCCACAAAGGACAAAGCCAGTTCCCAAGTTACCAAAGCTGCCATTTGAAGATGGAAACTGACTGAGGGGGGACAGTTTTATTGGAGAGTATAAGCAGGCAGATCATTCTGCCTTAGAGGTGCTAATTCCTGAAATTGGAGAAAAAAGACCTTTCTCCAATTACGAAGTTACAATATCAGTTTGTCCATCCAAGCCACTGGCTCAAGTATTGCAGGAGGGCCTATGGGAGATGGGAGCAGAGGGCCTGCGCTCTTAGGGTGGAAACTCTTGGAGCCTCTGTTTTTTGGTGTGGTGTTTTTGTTTTTGGGTGGTTTTTTTTTTGTTTTTTTGGTTTGGTTTGGTTTTTGTTTTTGGGTTTTTTGTTTTTTTTTTTTTCTTCAGATATGAACCCTGAAACTGCTTGTGGCAGGTTCAGTTACTGACAGCACAAATTCCATTGAGTCAATTAAGGGTTGAATGACTTCACAAGCCCTGGTCTCAGGAGATTAACTTTCATATTGGGGTAGTGGCTCATTTAAAAATACAAGATCTTCAGATTAACTGATGTCCAAGATCCTGTCTTGAATCATGAGATCCATCAATCCATCAATTCTTATTATTGTCTAGACCTGCATTTAGGACTACATTGTAAAATCTTTTAAAGCATGTGTTAGATATATGTGAAAATTTTGTTTAAATGTAAACTTCATACCATACTGTCAGTTTTTGTCTTAATAAAACTATAGATTTCTAATTCCTGATTTCTGTCTTTTTTTTTTTTTATTGTAAAAAAGACCAGGTCTCCTTCCCCTGTGTTGCCCACTCTGGCTTGGAACTTTGAATCTACCTATGTCTACTTCCCAGTATTGGTATTACACAGGTGCATATATCATGGCATTTGGTTATCAGAAACCCCTCTTGGCGTCAGTTCAGCTTGTTGGAAGTAGCTACCATGGCTTCATGAATGACTGTAGATGGGCACTGCAGGCTTGAAATCTGATGTCCTAATTTTTTTTAACCTGGAGCTAGCTCTTGTAGACCAGGCTGGCCTCGAACCCAACAGAGATCTGCCCGCCTCTGCCTCCCTTCCCAAGTGCTGGGATTAAAGGGGTGCACCACCACCACCTGGCTGGTCTCAAGTTTTTGATGTAGTAAATGCTTGAATAATTGCTGTACATATTTTAAGAACTGGCATATTCTGTCTTTCATATTGCTGGGAAAATATGTACTGTTAACACTTCCCACTTGAAAACAGGTGTTATGTGAACTAGCTTAATCAGTTGGAAGGATGGCTTTAGCAGAAATCAACTCCAAAAAGTTTTAGAAACTGATGCTTTTTGTTATTGTTTTGTTTTTCCAGATAAGGTTTGTGTAACCGCCCTGGCTATCCTGAAACTAGTTCCGTAGACTAGGCGTCCTCAAATTTACAGAGATTCACCTGCCTCTGCCTCCCAACTGCTTGTGATTAAAGGCTTGCGCCACCACCCCCAGCCAATCATCTGTCTTCTTAAAGACATTTTTTTTTCTGCCTATAATTCTGGAGCCCAACTAGGAATAGCTATTTCTTGCTGTTTCTTATTGTATGATGCTTTGCCTGTATGTCTGTCTGTGTACCACTTGTGTGTCCAGTGTCTGAAGACCAGAAGAGAGCATGTGATACAAACTGTTGTGACCCGTCTAGTATGAGTGCTGGGAATCAAACCAGGATCCTCTGGAAGCACAGCCAGTGTTCTTATCCACTGAATCATCTCTCCAGCCCTGTATATACATCGATGTTAAAGTCAGAGGGCAACTTTTTACATATTGGTATAAAGGTGTCAGATTCCCCTGAAACCAGAGTTACAGACAGTTGTAAACTCCCATATGGTTGCTGGGAATTGAACCCTGATCCTCTGGAAGACCGGTCAGTGCTCTTAACCCCAGCCTCCTTGTTTATGTATTTTAAGACAGGGTTTTTACTCTAACCCAGGCTAGCCTGAAATTTGTTTAGCTCAGAATTACCTTAAATCCAGTGACCCTCTTTTCTTAGTTGCTCCAAATACTAGGGTTATAGGCATGTGTCACAAGAGCAGCTCTATTCTTGTCTGGGTTTTTTTTTTTTCAGGACACAGTTTCTGTGTAGTTTTGGAGCCTGTCCTGGAACTAGCTCTTGTAGACCACGCTGGTCTCAAACTCAGAGATCTGCCTGCTTCTGCCTTCCAGGTGCTGGGATTAAAGGTGTGCGCCACCACTGCCCAGCTTGGTTTTTTGTCGTTTTGTGTATAACCATGGCTGGCCTGGAACTCCCTGTGGATATTGGGCTGGTTTAACCAGTGAGCCTGTCTGTGTGTGTGTGTGTGTGTGTGTACATGAGTGCAGGTGCCTAGATTCCCATGGAGCTAAACTTACAGGTAGTTTTGAGCTGCTTGGGTGCTGAGAGGTCACTGAGTCTCCAGGAACTGGAGTTACAGATCGTTGTGAGTTGCCATGTGGGTACAGAGAACTGAATCTGAGTCTTCTAGCTGTGTATGCTCTAAACTGCTGAACCATCTTTCAAGTCCCCCACACTCTCTGCTTGTCATTTAGTTAGGGTTTGCTTGTTGCTGAAGGGCCTGGGTCTTCTATGTAGTCCAGCCCAGGCTGGCCTTGAACACTTGATCTTCTTCCCTCAGATCTCCATCCACCACCCCTTTTTTGATTTTTCAAGACAGACTTTCTCTGGGTTGCATTGGCTGTCCTGGAACTTGCTCTAGACCAGCCTCCAGAGTGCAGGGATTAAAGGCATGCGCCACCACCACCTTTCCCCCCTCCCCCCTTTTTTTTTCTGGATTTTTGAGACAGGGTTTCTCTGTAGCTTTTTTGGTTCCTGTCCTGGAACTAGCTCTTCTAGACTAGGCTGGCCTCGAACTCACAGAGATCCGCCCCTTTTCTTTTTTTTAAGAGAATGATTCATTACAATAGTATTCTGCTGGTATGTATGCCTGCAGGCACCAGGTCTCATTACAGATTGTTGTGAGCCACCGTGTGGTTGCTGGGAATTGAACTCAGCCAGTGCTCTTAACCTTTGAGCCATCTCTCCAGCCTGAGGTGTGCTTTTGTTTTACGTGTATGAGGGTTTTGTATGCATGCCTGGTGCCCGCAGAATTCAGAAGAAGGTATCAGCTTTCCAACTGGAGTTAAGGATGGTTGTCAGCACTGGGCAGGCAGAGGCAAGCAGATCTCCGAGTTCAAGGCCAGCCTATTCTACAGAGTGAGTTCTAGGACAGCCAATGCTGTTAGAGAAACCCTGTCTCAATAAATAAAATCTTCCCACCAGGCAGGGGTGGAAGAACACACTTTTAATCCCAGCACTCAGGAGTTAGAGGCAGAAGACTCTTGAGTTTGAGGGCAGCCAGGGCTACACAGAGAAACCTTACTGTAAAAATAATAATCTGCCATTCTCCTTCAGGGGAGGTGCGCATGTGTGTTCCCTGACAATTTTCTTTTTCCTGTCTTGAAACAAGGTCTCATCTGTGTAGTCGAGGCTGGCCTTAAACTCAAACTCAGATATGCTGAGATTACTTACAACTTTCTGAAGACCAATTAGCACATTTCCAGATAGAAAGTTTAAGAGTAATTTTGTCTGAAGTGATTGTTGTAGATACATATGCAAAATTGTTCATTATAAATCAGTACAACAAAGTTGGGGAGATGGCTCAGCAGTTAGGAGTGCTTGCTGTTCTTACAAAAGACTAGAATTTAGTTCCCATCACATAATACACATACAGCCCCAGGGAATCACTGTCCTCTTCTGGTCTCCACAGGCAGCCCAATACGTGTGCACACACATAGACAACATACGTATGATAGATGGCTTCCATGAAATCTTACCATCGTGGACCTAGCACTTACTAATGTGACAGCAGGGGTGTTTGCTGGGATTTGTTTTTGCAGTACGGGCAATTGAACTTAAGGCCTTGTACGTTCTAGCCAAGGGTTCTCCCAACTTCGAAATGAGCTCCACCGCCAGCCTTTTTTCTTTCTAGATAGGGTCTCACTAAGTCCTCCAGGTTAGCACTGAACTCTCATCATGCCTTGGCCTGTCAGGTGCTGGGTTTACAAGTATGGACCCACATACCAGGCTATTACCAGTTTCTTGTGACCTGTAACTGTCAGAGCTTGTTAGAATCTTGCTCTTCAAGGCAGTGTCTCTTGCTGAACTTACTGATAGAGCTTGTCAAGGCAGCCACCTTTCCCACTTGGCTTTTGTGGACTTTGGAGGTAAGTGCTTTCTCAACTGAGCCATCTCTGCAGCCTTGAAATCTTTCTGCCACTGCCTCCCAACTACTCAGATTGTAGAGGCACATGGTTTTTGCATTGAAAAATCTATTTATTTTAGCATCTGATTTTAATTAAAAAAATTATTTTCTCTGCATGTATGCCTTTATGCCAGAAGAGGGCATCAGACCCCCCACTATAGATGGTTGTGAGCCACCCTGTGATTACTGAGAACTGAACACTGAACCTCTGGAAGAGCAATCAATGCTGTTAACTGATGAGCCATCTCCGCACCCTTCCCCATTTTTTAAGACAGGAGAGTTTACTAGGTAGCTGAAAATGTCCTTGAACTCCTGATCCTCCTTTCTCCACCTCCCAAGTACTGGGTTTACAGGCCTTATATCAACAGTTTTTTCATGGGATGTTAAGGCATCAATCAGGTCCTCCTGCTTGTGGGGCAAGCACTTTTTTACTAAAAGATGTTTCCCCAATCCCTTGATTTATGTATTGGGGGAGGGCATACATTTACCACGATGTTATGTGGAGGTTATTTAAAGACTTTGTTGTTTTGAGGTGGGGTTTTATATAGTCGGGGATGATGACCCACTAATCTTCCTGCCATCCCTCAAGTACTGGGACTAGAGGACTGCCTCATACCTGGTTCATGCAGTGCTGGGATGAAAGCCTGGGCTCATGTCAGACTCCATCAAATGAGCTCCAGCTTCCTCTGCTTATTTTGATGTTAACCTTTGACAATCTGGTGTTTGCCTGTGTGCCTAGCATGTCTCGAAAAACAAATTTAACAAAAATACTTTTTTAGCAAGCTCTCTGGTTTTTCAAGACAGGGTTTCTCTGTAGGTTTAGAGTCTGTCCTGGAACTCACTCTGTAGACCAGGCTGGCCTCAAACTCAAGACATATGCCTGTCTCTGCCTCCCAAGTGCTGGGGTTAAAGGTGAGAGTTACCCCTGCCCAGCACTATGCTTTTTTTTTAACCTGTGCAACAGACAGAACCCTTCAAAAGCAGCCCTAGAAAGACCAGGGCTAGACTGCACTCCACTCACACAGACCCAAGGGGCCCTATAAACATTTATGTGCAACTAACTACAGATTTCAAAACCAGAGGCCAAGTCCTGACATGTGAGGAAGGCAAAGGATTGAAGGTGCTGGTTCCGCATCGTACACTGATAAAATGACAAGTCAGTTTGTGGGCACTCCTTACTTAACAACATGGATCGATGACAGGAAAAGCAGATTTAACCACTCCTGATACTAGGGTGCAAGAATTTTGCTACAGAATTTCCATACCTGGTTAGGAGTGGTAATACATACCTGAAAGCCTAGCACTTGGGAGACTAAGGCAGGAGGAATGCCATGGGTTGGAGGCCAATCTGGGAAAGACCTGTGGATGGTCTTTGTTGTTAGCTGAGTGGTGGAGCACACCTTTAATCCCAGCACTCAGGAGGTAGAGGCAGGTGGGTTTCTGAGTTCCAAGACAGCAGAGATTACAGAGAAACCATGTCTTAAAAAAAAAAAAGTGGTCGTGGTTTGAGGCCAGCCTGGTCTACAAGAGCTAGTTCCAGGACAGGCTCCAACGCTACAGATGAAACCTTGTCTCGAAAAAAACAAAATAAAACAAAAAACAAAACTAAGGCCTGAGCTGTCTGCTGCCACTTTTCCCTACTGTCTTAGGGTAATGGGTTAATTAAGAGCAGCCTTTTTTGGGGGGGAGGGGGGAGTTGTTTCCAAGACAGGGTTTCTCTGTGTAGCCCTGGCTGTCTCAAATTCAACAGATTCGCCTGCCTCGCCTCCTGAGTACTGGGATTAAAGGTGTGTGCTATACCACCACCCAACTAATTTCTTAAATTTTCAAGTTGTACCACTCTAGCAGGTAAAACTACTAGAGAAATTAACAGCTCTATCTTAGCTCTTCAAGGAATGGAAAGTCAAAAAAAGAAAGCAATATGCAGACTCCTTCCTCTGCGAAGGCTCAACTGATAAACCAAGACGTCCACCTGCAGGTAGTTCAATGCGGTCCACCTCCACCCACCTCTCCAAGGGAACTCCACCTTAAACACACAATGGCCAATCTTCCCCCACAGGGCCCATTTCCTGGACTCTCATTAGAATTCAAAAGGGGAGGGGGAGAGAAAAACTGAACCATCCGTTTTATTTGATTTTATTTTGTCATGTGCTCACAGCATTTTTCTTTCTCTCCTCTCCCTGGCAGGTCACAGAGATAAATTAAAAATAAAATCTACAAGGAAAATAATTTATAAAAAGCACGCCCAGGCTCACACTTTCTATCTCTATTCTCGGTTAGGAAAGCCCTCCTTTGCACAGGAGAATCAGTGCTTCCCCGACTCACCCCTGCTAGTTAGGGGGCAGACAGTACTCCAGAGCTGACCAGGATGGGGGGTAGGGGCTCGGCAGGGCAAAGTTACCAAAAAGAAAAAAAAAAAAAAAAGACACTGGTCCTGGAACCATCTGGCTACCGTGGTGCTGCCCTTCACTCTCCCTCCCAGGGCTGTCCTTCAGGAGCCCAGGCTAAACAGGCTGTAAAGCAGCTTCCTGAAGCTGAAAGCCTAGGGGAGAAAAATCTCTAGCCCCTTTCATGCACTTCTCATTTTCCTAGAAAGAAACCAAAAAAAGAAAACAAGACCTCGGGACAGAGGAGAAAAATCCCAAGTGTTACACAGTTACACGGAGTCTTTATGGCAAAGAGAACATTTAGCAGCTTTGAATATTGGGGCATCTCCTTTTTACTCAACACAAGCATCCTAGGCCCTATAAGTGAAACAGGGCACACGCCCTAAAAAAATCAAAGCGCAAGAGATTCTAAGAGGACTAGGTTTTGTTGCTGGGGTTTATAGGTTTTGTTTCCCCCAGTGACAAGCCCAGGTGTTGTAGGCAGAGGGCCCTGAGGGAAGAACCTCTTCCCAATGTTGTGCTGAACAGGGCCTGGAGGTCAGAGCTGGCTTCCCCCTCCATAACATCACCTTGCTTCTGTTTAGCCCCTGCAGAGGAAGCTGTAGGCCAAGTTCCGGGTACTGCCAGATAGCACCCCACTCCAGAGAGCTATAGGCAGCTAGTGAGGGTGGGTACTACAAAAGGAGGAGAGTGGGAGGGGTACAGCATTTCCATGCAGGCTCTCGCGAGGACAGCGGGAGCCTCAGCTCTGGGGTGGCTAGAGAGGGAGGTGGCTGTGGTGGCAGTGAGTGACATGCTTGATGTTGGGGCTGCTGCAACACAGGCCTCACTATCACTTTTCTATACCCTCTGCCCCCCTCTGGCTTGAAAACAAGTCAGTGTTGGGTCCCCTACAGCTTCCTGTCTCAGTAACTAAAACATTATAGGTGCCATCCAAGAGTTTCTTCCTCTTCAGGGATGACAGAGTTCAACAAACAGTTAAAAGGCCCTTCCACGGCCCCACCACGTCTGTTTCCACACCACTGGAGTCACTTACACTCACTGCCTAGAATGCCGGCCAAGGCCCCTACCGCTCCCTCTGATTTTAGGGGATTTCCTCCTTTTTTCCTTCCAGGAATGAGACATTCTACTACTTCTCTGTTCTCCCAAGTCCTCCTTTCCCCTCTGTCAGCCTTCACACAGCCTCCTCTACCTTCAGCATGCCAACATCACCCTTCCCTCAGGAGAAAGAAGGGAGGTAGGCTGGGGACCCCAATCACTCAAACAGTCTGGTCATTTCCACCCACACCCAGTGGGGAAGCTAAGCCAGACAGCGCCTGCGCCCGCCTCTTCTGTGCACTGACCCGCAGTCATCCCATCTGAGAAGATATATTGGATAAGAAGGCATTTAAGTCCCCAATGTTAGGTCCAGGCCCAGCCCTTCTCCAGTTTCGGTCTTAGTGAGCGTCCACCCCCTGCCTCCCCAGGCTCACTTCCTCCGGTCCTTTGGCTTTCTCTCCTGTCGCCGGGCCTGCTGGTCAGCCATCGTGCGACGGATGAGGAGGACACTGCCATCCCCAGCATACTGAAGCGCATACTGGCTGGGTGAGTAGGGCCTCCCATTCTCATCCCGCAGCCGCCCAAATACTTCTTGGTATAAGCTCTGGACCTTCTGTTTCATCTGTCGCAGTGACCGCAGGAACTCTACCTTTTCGCGGAGCAATCGGGCCTTGTCTCGCTGCAAGTCCTCCACATCACGTTCTAGGTTCAAGATGGTGTCCAGCTTGCGCTTGCGGCAGTTCTGTGCAGCCATCTTGTTCTTGCCCCGGCGCCGGATGTCCCGGATGAGGCTCAGCTGAGCCTCGCTCAGCTGGTATTTGGACAGCAGCTCATTGAATTCCTCTACAGGCAGGTTAATGATTTTGTCATTAGTGAATGGGATCTTCATGGCTCGGGCTCTGTGCTCATCTCGGCTCATCTGCTTGTCCAGGAAGTCAGCCTGCTTTTCCTTGCTACCTTTCTTGAGGGTGCTGGGTGGTGGTAGATCAGCAGAGTCAAGGGCACTGGGTGCCATATTGTACGTGTGATTGTGGCCCACATGCTCTAAGTAGGGAAGGCAAGAGAGCTGAGAAGGATCCTGGTAGCTCATGCGGCAGAACTTGGAGTATTCTGGCTGGTAGCCCACTGCACCCTCGGCCTCTTCTAGATCTAGGGTCTCAGAATCAGAGCTGTAACCAACAGCACCTTCCTCAGAAAAGGAAGAAGAGGCAGAGGAGGAAGCAGAAGAGGAGGAGGAAGAGGAAGAAGAGCTGCCTTCCGAGCTGCTCAGGGAGGAAGGGCTATGGCTGGAGTCCAAGGAGAGGCCTGAGTCAGAGTCAAACTCCTCCTCCAGCTGGGAGGCCTGCACCGGGTTGAAGCCCTCCTCAATGGCCAGGTCCATCAGGCTGATCTCATCCAGCATAGCTTCATCTAACAGGCCCCCCAGGGGGTCAGGCAGCTCAGGGCCTGATGTATCATTGACTGTGCCATTGAGCTGGGATGGAAAGAAAAGCCCTGCTAGGTTGGTAGAGCCAAAGGTGGAGTTGAGGCTGGTAGAGTTGCTTGGGACAAGTGGAAGCAGTGTGGAGCTGCTGGCCACAGGTAGGTTCTCCACCTCGGGGCTGAAGAGGGAGAAGTCCTGGCTGCAGCCCCCCAGGGATGCCTGATGCAGGCTGACATTCTGATTGATAGGAGTGTTGGGCGCAAGGCTGTAGTTGGTGCTAAGAGGGTCTCCAGGAGGGGCATTGTACAGAATTTCACTTGCTGATGTATTCACTTCCATAGCCTGGAAGGGAGGGAGAATTGTACCATCATTCAAAAGGAGCAGACTCACGCCCTGCAGGCTCCTGACCGAAGCACAGCTCCTTGGGCAAAAGAGCAAGAAACTGGACCGCAAAACCCCTAGATTAAACCAGTAAGCTTGGCACAGGGGATTCCTAACTATGGGCTCACCTAATACAGGACTGACCAGCTCCTGCTCATGTGTGGCTAGAGTGACTCCCTACCTTGGAGTGAAACGGCATATACAATGAACATATCCAAGTATAGGTAAGAAAACGTGCAGCAAAGCTTGCTGCGACCACAAGCAGATCAGCTGCCAGACATTTCTGACCTTCCACTGCCTACAGTTAACAACAGAGGGCTAAAGAGAGCTCAGTGGTGGAGCACGTGCCTAGCAGGGACCCTGGGCTCCACCCCCAGCACTGCAAACAAGACAACAAAGGGCTAAGCAGATGGCCAGCAGGCCAAAGCGAGACTCCAGTGGTTATACAGCACTATGTGAGATGCCACATAGTGGCATAGACACAAGAGAAGGCACAGCTCCAAGACAGCCCATGCTTTGGAAGGCTCCATACTGAGTTATAACTCAATCCCACCCAGCCTCAAGGGACACCTGGAGTCATCCCTTAAGTGTTCCTACTTTCCTAATGACTAGCCAGAGAAAAATGTTAGCCGCCGGGGACGTGTGACTGCACGCTGGGAGACCCTACGCAGAAGCCTGCAGGCTATGCTCTTCTGACAGTCCTACCTGCATTTCCATGATGGACATGAGATCTTGCCACTGCTGTTCCAAATCAAATGGTGACTCTGTTCCCGTCAGAAGAGGAGATAGAAGGCTGTTCTGAAGGGCAGGAGACTCACTCTCACTAGGCACTGCTTCTGTGATGCTGGAAACGTCTGGAGGGAACTAAGGCAGAGCACAGACTTAAATGTGGGGCGTCCACCTCTTGCTTTCTCACTAGTAACTACCATCTGGCTCCCTGTCTCTTCCTCTGAATTCATCCCCAGCAGTCAGGCTAAGGCCAGAATCAAGAGCTGACCCTGCAGCTAAGGAGGGGGGGGGGGTGTTGTGCAGGTTGTACTATTTGCTTGGTGAGCTCTCTGGTCCTGCTCACCTTAGTATTCTCTCCAAAGGGGCAGGTGACCTCCAGCAGCCTAAGACATTTTCCCAAGGATGGGGCTGTCTGATTATTCCCACCAGGCACCTGTGGCAATAGCAATTATAAATCTGACTGGCCTGGGCCCTGGCTATCTAGGATTGATCCATCTTCACAAGAACCGCTGTACGTCTGCAGTGTCCTAGTCATTCTGAATGGTCAACCTGAGTCCCATACTCCCAGGAACAACAAAAGTGTCCTAAGAAGCTAGACACTTCGCCTGTCTGCAATGTCTACTGCAGAGACCCAGTGCTTCTGAGTCCACTGCTCCTCCCCTCCCCACTTCCATACCCCAGTCTCTGTGCCTTTACAGACCCTATGCCAAAATACAATCAAGTCCACCGCAAAGACACACTCTCCCTCAGAGCAGGTTTTCTGTTAGAGCTCCAGCCTGGTGAGTCTGCGGAGTTGGAGTGGGGAGAGCAGAGACCAGTGATGGACGCAGCAATACCTGTGCAGGGAAGCTCTCCCCAGTCTCTCCATCTACTAGCAGGTCTCGGGCCAGAGCTTCCGCGCCCTCGCCTGCCCAGGTGTCCTCTTGTTCTCCTCCATCTTGCAGTTCCTTATCCACATCCTGCTCCTTCTGGCGATGACTGTAGTCAAAAACCTCACGCCCAGCCCCCAGATCAATATCCTGTCGCCAAAGGATGTCAATCAGATCTATATCCTGAAAGACAGACCAAGATGACTTTAGCTTTCAAGTAGCCCCTGCTCCAAGGGGAGAGAGCTCCCAGTCCTGCCCCTCAGAGGTCCCACCTAGTGACACTCCAGTTGGTCCTGGGTGGGGCTCTACCCAGGCCTGTGCCTGTCAGCCTTTCTCCCTTGCTTCCTCTGACCAGTAAGGCATCACTCGTCCATTCCCAGGCAATCTTCCACCAAAAAAAAGAGCCAGTAGTAAAAACTACTAACATATCTAGAGTCACACAGGTCTTCGGGTTTAGCATGAGGGCCAGAGTCACACCCAAGCTAAAGGGCAGGACTGCATCACCTCTAATAAGGAAGAGGAGGAAGCAAGAGACACCTCTCATTTCAGGAAGAGCCCCTGAAAACAGACTGTCTGACCATGGCCAACAAGGGCAAACTGCCCTGTGGAATTGCTTAGCAGTGACCAGGCTTGCATCAGCCTGTGGTGCCACTCCATTTGCATAAAGGGGTGGGGTGGCCTGGAGAGGAAAATCCCTGCATTTCCAACCACCTGATGCAACCAATGACAACGACAGGCTGTCTCCAGCCCTTCCTACAGCCATTCCCCCTTCACTGGTTGACAGCTGGAGTAAGCTTGAACATCCACAACTATTAAAGGCCCAGTCTCACCTCAAGCTCTGTCCCTGACAGAATTCAACTGCTCCTAGCAAGCTGCCTCAATCCCAAGGGAACCTCAGTCAGATGATCCCCACTACACACTCCACCCCTGCTCAAGCTAATTTCACTGTGTCCCCTTACACCAATGCTACCTCCATTCCTCCCTCCCATACCACACCCCAGGACTCACCAGCTCCCCATCAGTCAACCCACTCAAGGACATAACTCTCATCATTGCTGAGCTCTGACTGCAACCTTGGACATTAAAATGCCTCCTTCCACTTTGTTCTGTGGCTCCTAGACAGTTCCTGCACCTACTGCCACCCCCACTGACATCAGCACAGAACTCCAATAGAGCCATTTGGATTTCCTATATATACCTCTCCCTTTAGGAGTCCTCCCAAGAAGCCTGAAGAGACCCTCAAGTGTCACCTTCCATTCAGAGATGTAAAAGCACACGGTTTCCACTGAAAAGTATCTTTAGACCTCCCGACCCCCAGGCAGGAACTGTACTTTCCAACCACCACCTACCCCATCCTAAGACCTCCCACATGGATCTCTCCCTTGAATCTCCCACCATACACCAACCTGAACAGAAGCCCTGGACCCAGACGCAGAGGGGGGCTGGGCCACCCGGTGACCAGCCAGCCAAGAGTTAAGGGGCCTGTCTTTGGCATGGCCCCCACCACTGTGAGAGCTGCGGTCCAGGCGGGTCATGATCTGCGAGAGGAGCCCCAGGGCAGCCGGTGCCGGTAAGCCGGGCAGGGGGCTGCAAGGAGCTCGTGGCTTGCAGGAAGCACACCAGGCTGGAAGGGTGGCCCCTTGGTAGCTCCGAGGGGCCCGAGGAAGGTGCCCCGCCCGTGCTGCTGCCTGGGCGGCCCAGCCCAGCCCCCTTCCTCCATCCTGGAGCAGCCCCCTCCCACCTCACAACCCCAGTTCCACTCAAGCGCCCAGCAGCCCCCACCCTGAGCTCACCGCAGAGGCTGCAGTGAGTCGGGACTCCCACCCCATGCTCCGTGCTCACGCTGCAGAGGAAAGCGAGCTACCTCCTGGGCCTGTCCTCCCGCTCCTCCCTTTCCCCCTCCCCACGCCCCCCAAACTTGTTACCTAGGCTGCCGCAAGGAGCCAATCCCCTCCCCCTCCCACCCCGCAGGTCACTGCTGAGGCTGCAGAGAGCCAATCCCCTCCCCCAGGTCAGCAGCTGGGGCTGCGGAAAGAGCCAATCTCCTCCCACTGTCGTTACCTAGGCTGCGCCGGGAGCCAATCTCCTCCCCCAAGTCTCCGCTGGAGATGCGGAAGGAGCCAATCCCCTCCCACCGCCTGTTACCTAGCTGCAGAAGGGAGCCAATCTCTGCACCAGGGCAGCTGGAGAAGCTGCCGCAAAGAACCGGCCCATCCCTGGGCCGCCTCCGTCTCCTTGAGGAGATGCACCCAGGGGCGGGCAGCCCCACCCAGCCCAGTCAATCAGCTGGGGTGGTGCAGTGAGAGTCCTGGAGGGGGGGGTGCCACTCTTCTCCCTCCCTCCTGTCGCATCTTGCTCTCCCAGCCCACTCCTGTGACTGGGCAGACACTCCTCCAGAAACTAAATTCTTTGCTGGGAAGTGGAAGGAGTTTTCCCATTCCTTAAGAAGGCTGTGGCCAGTCCTCAAGGCAAGGGATCACAAGCCAGGTTGGGCAGGAACCCAATGCTGCCAAGCCAAAAGAAAAAAAGGTCCAGGAGCTTTGTCACCCTAAAACAGGCCAGAAGACCAGACTGGAGGAAAGGGAAAGCCATTATTACACACATGCGACATGTCAGTACAGGCCAGGCCTAGCCTCTAACAAAAGGTGAGAGACACACAATTCTGAATCCTCGCCTTAGAGAGACAGGTGTTGGGCACCATCCAGGCCCCAAATATGCCAGTTACCTCCTTTCATTTTAGCTTTTTTAAAGAACAACTTGGGGTGTGGGTGGGGAGCTCAAGAAGGCAAAAAAAAAAAAAAAAAGAGCAAGCATTTGGTGCCCAAACCGAACTAGTATCTCTCCTAGCAGGGGAGGAGGTACAACCCGGCAGAACTGGGACTTGAAATCACAATTCTGCCTCCTGGATTGCTTTCTCGGGGGCAACAGCTTTCGCCTCATCCTACTTCCCCAGAGTCTAAGGTCAGGCCAGAGAGACAGTGTGTCCTCCCTTGGTTACAGCCTGCTTCTTGCCTGCAAAGAGCTGTAAACAGGCCACCCCTTGCTCTGGGCAGGATGCCAACCTGGAGGGGAATCCTATCCCTGACAAGGACCTAAGCTATGGCTGTCCATCGAACAGGCCTGGCAGCAGGGAGCACTGCCACCCCAGCGATAATACCAGCTCCAGCAGTGCCTGTCACATGCTCTGGACCTGGGTATTTTTATCCCTGAGTTACTGAGGAAATGTTGTTCTAGGCACATTATAAGCCTCCCTTTCCTCCTCCCAAGCCTGGGTCCCACAAGCATGACCCACCCAACTTCCCAAAGGAGTGGTAAAGGCCTGGGGTCAAGGAAAACAACTTTCTTAATGGCTAAGAACAGGAAAGCAGATACCAAACTCCAGCCATTCTGCCCCAACACACCCAGTCACACCCAAAACATTCTAGACCCCCCCTCAAAAAAACTCGCTGAAGGGCTAAATCCTGTAGGGTTGGTTCTCAGGAGAAGACCCGTCCCATGCCTCGTGGGGCAGAAACAGGGTTTCATTAGGTCACTGAACTTCAGAAACCCGTTTGAAAGACAGGGTAAGAAGAAGCAGAAAAAGGTTAAGTTCCAAGTGACAGTGCAAGAATCTAAGATGTTGCCCCACCTGGGGCAGACCTATAACCCCAGCATTTGAGAGGTAAAGGCAGGAGAAGGTCATGAATTCAAGGCTTCTCTGGTCTATACAACAAGATCCAAGCCAGCCAGACCATTTCAAAAACGTAAATTTGCAAGGATGTCAGACAAAAGGTCCTGGTGGGCAGAAAATGCTCCTCACCTCCAAGATCAGACAATGCCAGCCTTTCTCACACAGATCCAGTAAGAGCTAACTAATCTCAGTGGCTTTCCCAATATCCTTAACTACGTAGTCTGAGGCCACCCTGTGCTGTTTAAGAGTGTCAGCAGCAGCATCCCTGGCCCTGCCTATCAGGTGCCAGTAGCATCTCCCTCCCCACAGCTACGACAAAAAAAAAAAAAAAAAAAAAAAAAAAAAAAAAAAAACTAAATGAGAACCTGATTGGTCACCAAAAAGATAATGAATTGGCTTACTGCAAGAAGGGAGACAAAATGTGGTCTGAGATGATGGGCAGAGAAGTCAAGCTCTGCAGCCAGCTAGCCTCTCACATCAATCAACCCAGGGCCATAGAGCAGTGGGTCTTTTTTGAGCTCCTAGGGCTTGTGGCAAGCCAAAGTTGTTTCACTACCTAGGTCAGACAGGGGCAGCAGCAGCCATCTGTATCACTGAAGGAAAGGAACTGCACCCTTTTCCACCCAGGAGGAACAAGCTGATCTGGGAAGAGCACAGCTCCTCTAGCTTCCAGCCTTTTCTGCTCTACTCCCCACAACAGGCCTTCAGCAAAAAATGGGAGCCTTGGCCTCTCCTGGCCAAGAATAACTATCCAAGTCTACCTCTTGGCTCAAGCCCAGGAGAACTAAAGGGAGTTTACAACAACAGGCCTAAACGCAATGGAGAACTTCAAGGTACAGCATCCGTGTTCTTTACAAGGCAAGAGAGGCCACACAGGACGTGTAAAAACAATATACACTCAATCAAACCCCGTCATAGCACGGCTCCCCACCCCCCACATAAAGCCTCCAGCAGTCATACTGAAATCTAAGCAGTAAAAATACTGGCATGTTCTAGGAACCATCCTACCCTGACAATACACTCAGAGGTGGGTCAATGGTTCAAAATATGAAATGCTCCTCCCAGTTCCCATCAATTCAGCCCAATCCTATGCAAGCAGTGCCAGAGGTTCAAACCCCTGACCCCAATCTATTTGGTTCCTTTAAAGGACTTAAAGGGAAGCCAACAAGCCTTCAGAACTAGCCCACACCTCCCCAACACCCAAGCCCACCACAACCACAGGACCACTAACCTCTTTGGTTAGGTCTCCACCGACAGGAGGGGCCACAGCCCCCAAATCCTCCAAGTCGTCACTGAATCCCTGCTCCGTTTCGCTTTCTCTCACCCCGTTGTCTGGGCCTGTCACGTCTTGAAGGCCACTGGAACTCTCAAGGGCGAGGCCTGAGTTGGGCTGGCTGCCAGAGACAGAGCCCTCCGGATCCCGGTGGACCAGCCAAGCATTTACCTCAGTGGTGGGCACCTGGAACCTATCCAGGGCCCTCACTTGACTGAGGAGTCGCCGGGCAGTGAAGTAATTGTCCAGGTCTATGCTCTTGGGGTGGATACCATAGCCATCCAAGGTATTCCTCAGGTTGTGGAACTGGGTCTGGGTATAGGCAGAGCTGGGCCCCAGGATGATCTCCCGGAGTGGGGGGAGTTGTGAGGTCAGGTAAGTATCCACGTCCACCCGAACCCCAATCAGACTCAGCAGAATGGTGAACTGGAGAAGTCCTTCCGTTAAGTATTTCTTCAGAGAAAGCATTGCTGAAGGACCAGAATGTTTATGCCTTTTTGTTTTTAAATCTTCAACCAGACAAATCAAGGCCACTGCTCTGCCACTCCAGCCGGCAGGTTACCCTCCTCAGTGCAAGACCCTGTACCCCACCCTGGCACACCACAGGGGCTGAGCTCCCTGATGGCCCCAGAGGAAAAGACACCCTGTGGATCAAAAGCCACACTCCAGACCACATTCACTCTTCCCTTCTTGACACCTCACCTCTCAAAGTTCAGCTGTTGCTAACCCAGTCCAGGCCCTCAAGGCCCTCTCAGTTTCCTGTCTTCAGTCCACATCCAGCCAGACCGTCTCCCATCAGTGTCCTCTGTAGATCCCACTGCGGGCTGTCCGTGAGCAGCTGACCGGCCGAGTTCTTGCTTCTTACTTTCTTCCTTCCTTCTCCTTCCTAGGCTTTATTTTCTTTGGCTGGAGCTACAGGTCTTTGTCTTGGGTCAGAGTGTCCCGCCTCCTCTGCGCTTACCAGGGGGGTTTCCAGAGAAACCTGAAGTGGGAATCACGAGAGCAATAAGGTAAGATTGCACACTCTTTACATCAGAATCAGGGTAGAAACCCGCAGAGAGAAGGCAGAGAACACATTACAAGGCTACTTTCACAAGGAAAAACCAAACCAAACCTGTTGTACCAACCAGGAAAGGAAGGAAAGGCACTCTCAAGTTACTAATTGCTATATTTATTGTATTTCTTAAAAGTAGCTTTCTTTGAGGAAGCAGACACTGCACAGGGCATTCAAAATATCTCACATTTACCAACACTCCTAATAGAACGCATTACCCAGTTTCTAATTTTAGCACAAGAAGACCATTTCCTAGCTTAAAAAAAAAAAGTTGGTTTCCCATGTCATTGTTTCTTCCAACTTAAAGAGGAAGGAAAGATTATTGGGAAACGTGTGACAAGTAGACGCGAATGTTTCACACGAAGAAAAAATGCCTTTTTTGTTTTTTCAACTTTGAAAGCTAATTTCCCTTTCCCATCATTTTTGCGTTAAAAAAAAAAAAAAAGTAGAGCCACATAGCAGAGGCCATACAGAAAGCTGAAACATGAAGATCAGAAATGTAGGACCAGCCTGGACAAAATAATGAGACCAGTTCAATAGTAAAAGAGAAAAAAGTTTAAAGGGCACAGTTACTGATCACTGGCGGCTCCTTAGAGGCCCTCGGTTCAGTCCCCAGTATGGCAAAATAAAAGAAAGGGGAGAAAAGGTACAGGAGCGCAGAGCCTCTAGAAGTAGACCCCTGCTCCGTCCGGAACCTCAGTTCACGGGGTTTTATCTTTATTCGCATGACCTTCTGAGCCAAAGCAGAAGGATATGGCCAAGCTCTCAATCTAAGTTGCCAAGTGGGGAGAAGGTAAATTTGCCTTTCCGTTCCTGGTTTCTACTTTTGAGCTTCCATTAATCTCATAAAGTGACTCGTCGGTTGTAGCCCCCTCTCAACCTCACTCCAGAGGTGAAGTGGGATCTACACGTACGAGGCACACACTCACACACCCACGCACACACACCCACGAACACCCTCGTTCGGTTGAGTAAACATTCCTGCTTTCGATACCCGCCCGTCCTCACGCAATTTATTACCAAAACTTCGCCAAGTGCCAATTAAGTTTGAGAGAGCGGGCAAAGTTCTTCAAAGCCAAGAAGGCCAGAGAGCGCCCTGGCTCGAGTCCGGTCCCACCCTGCTCCATACCCGAGTCTGGCTGGGCCCAAGCTGCCATGCCCACGGTCGGCGCCTCGGCTTCGAGATTTCTGGAACTCCAAGCGACGAGTGCTACTTTCCCGGCCCTGACCCACCCTTAAAAGCCAGCCTCACCCCGCCCTCCAAGCCGAGGCCCCACCCCACTCTCCATTCCAGCCTCGCCACGCCCTCCCATGCCCTCGGCCCCGCTCGGCCCAGCCCACCCAGGAACACGCTTTCTGCTCGGCCCCGTGTTTCTTTCCTGCCGTGTCCGAGGCCCGAGTGGGACTGGGACTCCGCTCGGCCTCCCACGTCCTGCCTCCCGCCCCTCAACCACGTCTCGCTGCCCCTCATCCCACAAGCTTCGATCCTGTTGCGCCGCGGCTCTCCCATCAGGAGAGGGAATGTGTCGGGTACCCACTGCTGAGGTCGCAGTCCGGCGCTGCCGCCACAGCAGGCCCTCAGCCCAAGTCCCGGCCTCGCCACCGCCGCCGCCGCCACCTCCGGCCGGCCTGGAGCGCCCAGCCTCGGCTTCCCTCCCCGCCCCCTCCTTCCACTGCGCTCGGAAACCCGCCCTCCACGGCCACCCCAGAAACAGTTGCTCCAATCAGCTGGCCGGAATTCCCGCCGTCACCGGATGTCGCTTTGATTGACGGCAAAGCGAACCCAATAGCCGAGCGCGCCTCCGCCCCGTTTTCCCGTGACTGACGTGAGAGCTGACCAATGAGTGTGCAGGCCCGCCCCGCGGTATGGATCCGCCAATGAATAGGGCTCAGGCCCTGGTGTCCGAAATTCTGCGCCCCTCCGCCTTGCGTCGCAGGTGGGCGGTGTTGTGTTAGGTGCTTCTTGTGCATTCTGTGTCTAGGAATAAGGTGTTTTCAGGCAGAGAACGGAGTGTTGCTGTCGGAGCCGGGAATTGCGTCCTCGAGGGTTCCCACAGTGACTTGCAAAAGTCCAGTGAGACCTAAGGAAGCCGAGGCGAAGCACGGAGCATGTGGCTCCCATGGTACCGACGTTCGTGTCGCCATCTTGGATACTGGCAATGGAAACCGGAACCCCCTCTCTGTCTTAGGGCCTGGTGTAGTAACCTGGGTCGGGCAGGAAGGGTGGTATTTTGTAGCCCAGGCAACAGCCAAGTGGCTGAAACTGCCGGGCAGACAGATTGTCGTGACCGTAGTAGGATGCTGGTAGTGTGAGAGATGGGACATAGTGACCATTTTTGTCATCGAAGGAATATCGCGAGAAGCCCTTCCCCCTCCTCTAACCTCTCACACACAGCTTAAGTTTTTGCTTTTCAGGAACGTTCCTGAGTTGCCAGAGTGCTCCAATCCCATACACCAATACAACTAAACCATTTTTTGTGAGTCTCAAATTTAGTATGCTCTCAACATTTGTTAGGTTCCAAATTCCAAAGCCTCTGAGAGATTCTTGTTCAGTAGCCATGGGGTAAGGACCTGATAACCTGCCCTCTTGAGTAATTCTAGTGCAGCTGGTCCATAGACCGCATTTAGGAAATCACTGGATTGGAGTTTGTACTGTGTTGCTCCCAGCTGTGGGGCAGAGGTGAAACGTCAACTGAGTTCTTGTCTCCTCTTCAGAGGCCAGGCCATAATCTAGTTGACAGTTCATTGTTCATTGTCCTTGTGCAATTAAGGACAAGGCCAACCTGACAACACAAAATCCCCGCTGTCCACGAAAAGGAAAAGTTAACCTGAATTTGGAGAGTAACCTGAATTTACGGAGGGTAAAGCACTTCAACCGATATAAGGAATATGAACGAGCATCTTTTCTTGCAAAATTACTAGACTACTATCTGCTTTTTAAAGTTAAATTATTTTGACCTAGTTTACACTTTCAAAGACTTATTTAGTCATCATTTTTAGTGTGTCCCAATAAATAACTAGAATATAAACTCTGTGGGACTAGAAATTTGTGTATTAACTGTTGGTCTTGAAAACATCACAGCAGCCAGGCATAGTGGCCCATGCCTGTAATCTCAGTACTCATGGGAGGCAAATCTCTGTGAATTCAAGGTAGAATTTCAGAACAGCCAGGGCTACATAGAGACTCTATCTCAAAAAATAAAAATAAAGTGCATGGAATTAGATGTGAAATACAAAAAAAAAAAAAAAAGTGGGGGGACACTTGGTCATACAGTACTTACCTACCATGAGTACTCACCTAGCATGCAAGAGGTACTAGGGTTCGAACTCAATAGACAAAAACAGAAAAGTGACAGTGAAAAGGAAACCAAACAGGTGGAGCCTGTAATTCGGAGCTCCTGCTAAAATAGAAGCATTTTGAAAGTAATGGTCTGTCCTGTCCCTTTAAGAGACAAGCCACACCCACTCCTTGCGCTGTCCTCCTTGGCAAGCTAATCTTCAGCTTCCAGCCTGAGTCCCATCCTTTCCATGTGTGTGTGTATCTCCGAGGCAGCTTCTATCTCTCCCTTCTCCCCACCACTTCTCCCCTTCCCCTCCTCTCTGCTCTTCCCCCTTCTCCCCTTCCCTTCCATAATCCACTAAATAAATATCCAACTTCATTCTGCATGATGTGCCTATCCATCTCCATCTCTCATCCTCCACATGGCTTCCTGCCTGGGACCTGGCTGCCTTCATGGCCTGCCTTGGTCTCAGGACCTGCTGCCCACTGCCACCTGGATGATGGCAATTCCAGAGCAGCCATTACAGCGGCAGGCAGAGATCCCTCTCAGCCAGGCCAGGCACGAATTAGGCCAGAGCGATGCTGCTGGGAAGCATCCTTGCCACTCGCACCAGTGGTACACAGAGCCAGGAACTGCAGCCTTCTCATGCCGTGAACAGGCAACCCCAGCAAAGTCTGGGTGACTCCAGCTAGCCTCTGCTCCAGCACTTGTTGCCGCGGTTGCCGACAAGCCTCACTCCCCACTGTGGCTCCTGGCACTGCTGCCACTCTCAGGGACTCTGGGAAGCAGCCCGAGCTTGGGAATCACAGAAGGGGCCCCGAGTTCTAGTAAACAATTATTTAGGAAATTTGGGCGTCGTTTCTCTGTACACGACTTCCTACTGTTTGGGGGCACTGTATCTTTGGGGTGTTCACAACAACACTTCAGGGGGGCTCGGTGAATCAAACCACGTTAGCCTGGAATGAATCCACAAGGTTCTCATCCTCTGTGGAGACAAAAGCAGAACCTCTTTTCCAAAGCATCAAATCCTTAGACCCCATATTTTAAAGTCAAGATACCTTTCTTAGCAGTTCCCAGAGTCAAATGTCTTTTTCCAGTCAAAACACAAGAGACAACACAGTAACATATATCTGTACACACTTAATACTTTTGTGGCTTATAATCAGACTGTCTATGTTCTGTCTCTTTAAAGACTTACTCAAACACACATAAAACACATACCCATCTTTAATCCACCCTCACCATTCCAGAGGGCAGTCTCCCTGAGGGCCTCCACTTGTAAAACTCCACCAGTTCCATTCCTGCATTCTACTCGCTAAGTGCTACGGGAACTAGAATGAAAATTTTAAAATCATATGCACACAGACAGAGACAGGCAGACAAATGGGGCCACAAAGACATCCTTGAGACAAGAGTACCAGGAATGCCCTTTTTCTATATAATTATGAGCAATCTCTCAGCGTCCCCTTTGTTCCTTATCTCGCTGAAGACTTCCACTGTTAGTCTTCAAAATGGTCCTGTTAAAACATGGCATCTGGGGGGCTGGAGAGATGGCTCAGAGGTTAAGAGCACTAGCTGCTCTTCCAGAGGTCCTGAGTTCAATTCCCAGCAACCACATGGTGGCTCACAACCATCTGTAATGAGATCTGGCACTGTATCCT
>NW_004949129.1:3556740-3565425 GCF_000317375.1 Microtus ochrogaster | reverse complement strand
GAGGTCCTGAGTTCAATTCCCAGCAACCACATGGTGGCTCACAACCATCTGTAATGAGATCTGGCACTGTATCCTGGAAAGTGTATATATAATAAATAAATTAATTAAAAAAAAACATGGCATCTGTACTACGTGCTATATGGTACTATGCCTGTACTATACCTGTAGCTCCAGTGCCACTACAGGTCAGTACGAGAGCCCGGTACTTGGCTGGGAGACCCAAAAACACAGAGACAGACACACAGAGAGATAGGGATACGTGGGTCATTCTTGATACAAGAATGCCAAGTTTATTGTGCTCAGGGGAAGCTTATAAAGGGCCCTGGCCACACCCCAGCTCTTGGGATCTTTCAGCTGCAGACCCATCAGCCTGCCATTAGGGTCTCGTGCTCAGAACAGAGGAAAACAAGTTGTTTTGCTCAGTTCACTCCAGCAGGCAAAGGGTCTGAGGCAGGCAAAGAAAATCAAGGGATCAGGGTCTATAGCTGCCAACATGGGAGGGTTTGGAGGAAGGAAAGGGAAGGGAGAAATGGTGTGGTGATAATCTCAAAAATTAAAAAAAGGTAAGTATATTCTTACTATTTTTTAGAGGAAAAACTGGAGCCAAGCACAGTAGCCCACACCTCTAATCCCAATGTTTGATAGACTGACCTGAAGACCAATGGTTCAAGGGCAGCTATATAGAGAGAACTCATCTTGTCTCACAATACCAAGGAGGAAGAACAGGAAATGACAATCCTCTTAGGAGAATGAAGTATAAAATGACATTGTAATGTCCATACACTGGTGAGCTGTCATGTGCTGTTTGAGTTCACTGAGAAGGGGGCTGTGAAAGCTGAGATCCACCCCACTTCAGACCCACGCATGTTTATGTCAAGTGTCCTCCAGCTGTCATGTGCTGTTTGAGTTCACTGAGAAGGGGGCTGTGAAAGCTGAGGTGCCTTCCCTGCCAAGCTTGCTTGTGTCATGTCCTCCCTTGTCTTTGGCTTGGGATGCTCAACCTGGAATTCTGACAGGAAGGCAGAGAATAGTAAAACAGCTCCTGTTTCTGTTTGAGTTCCTGTCCTGACTTCCTTCAGTGATGAAGGGGGATATGGAACAGGAGCTGAAGCAGGCAGGGGACATGGAAGAGTGCTTACTGGCTTGCTCCCCTTGACTTGTCAGCCTGCTTTCTTATAGAATCCCCACAACCAGGCCAGGGGTGGCCCCACCCACAATGGACTGGGCCTTCCCACAGCAATCAATAATAAAGAAGATGCCCTACAGGCTTGCCTACAGTCCATCTTATGGAGGCATCTTCTCAACATCTGATCCCCTCCTCTGAGGACTCTAGCTTGTGTCAGACTGACATGAACCTAGCCAGCACAATATATATAAAAACCTCAAAGAATAAATAAAAATACTACATTAAGAAAGAGATTTGGGCCTGGCGGTGGTGTCGCGAGCCTTTAATCCCAGAACTCAGGAGGCAGAAGTAGATGGATCTCTGTGAGTTCCAAAGCAGTCTGGTCTACAGAGTGAGTTCCGGGACAACTCAGTTTCACAGAGACACTGTCTCAAAAGACAAAACAACAACAAAAACAATAAAAACAAACAAAAAAATCGTAGGAATGAACAGTGTCAAATTCTAGGTTACAGCATTGAGGCACCAGAGCCTGAACTCAGGATCTCCATACACTAGGCAACTGCTGTTGATCGGTATCTCTAGCCCCTTTTCTTGCTTTCCGTTTTGAGACAGAGTTTTATAAAGTTGTCCAGACTGGCCTTGAACTCACTCCACAGCCAACATAGACCTTGAATTTGCAATCTTCCTTCATCAGTCTCCCAAACAGCACTACCAGGCTTGACTGTAACACTTAAAGACAAGACTATTTTTGTTCTTTTTTTTTTCCCTCTTTTAAAAATTTTATTGCCAGGCAGTGGTGGTGCATGCCTTTAATCCAAGCACTCAGATCTCTCTGAGTTAAAGGCTAGCCTGGTCTATAGAATGAGTTCCAGGACAGCCAGCAACCCTGTCTTGAAAAGCCAAATTAAAAAAAAAAAAATACATTTATTTGTGTGTGCATGCTCTTTCAAATGCATGCAAGCATGTGGAGGTTTCAGGAGTGGGTTTTCTCCTTCTACCATGTGGGTCCCAGAGATGAAATCCAGGTCATCGGGCTTGATAGCCAGAGCTCTTACTTGCTGAGCCATCTTGCCAGTCCTCTGAAAAGTTTCTGCACCCGATAAGCCTCTCTGCTGACACAGCAATCCAAATCAGACCAAATCAGAAAATTTTATTTATTTATTCGTTTGGTTGGTTTTTCGAGATAGGGTTTCTCTGTAGCTTTGGAACCTGTCCCGGAACCCACTCTGTAGATCAGGCTGGCCTCGGATTCACAGAAATCCACCTGTTTCTGCTTCCTAAGTGCTGGGATTAAAGGCGTGTGCTGCCACCACCCAGCAAAAGCCCAGGCTTAATAGATAAAACATTCCTGGCTGATTTTCCAGTCACGTAGAGAGGAGATAGAAAATAGAGACCGGAAGACCGCACGTCTGTTTTGGCGGGGAGAGGAGGGGAGTAGTTTAAATACCCTGTGGGAGTGGTCTTGAGTATCTTAAGTATCAAGACTGCTGGGAGGGGAGGCATCATCATTTGATGGCCTTTCTGAGATGTGGCAGGCTTTGGAGAGAAATAGAGAAGGGGGTTTGGCTTGGATTCCACCAGAACACCCTCTTATGGTTTTTAAAATCAAAGTCTCTATATGAAGTATCCTGGGCTAGCCTGCAAAGTCTCCATAAGCATCCTGGGCTAGCCTGGAGCAATCAGCAACTCCCCTATTTCCGTTTCTGGGTGCAGGTATTACTATGTCGCCCAAACTCCCCCTGGGAACAAGTGACCCTTCTGCTCCAGCCTCACAAGTAGCTGCCACCACCTTCACCATTATTTGGTTGCTTTTTATTCTTTTATTTATTTTGAGGCAGGGTCTCTCTGTGTAGCCCTGGCTAGCCTGGAGCTCACTACGCAGCTCAGGCTGGCCTTGAACTCACAGAGATTCACTTGCCTCTGCCTCCCAAGTGCTGTGCAACCACAGCTCACTCTGTTGGGTCCCGAGTCCCTTTTATTAGTTGCTAGGTATCATAGCATAGCAGTGACTAGCTTCCTCCTTCCATTGCCTTCTTCTCGTGCCCCCAGTGTCATGGGATGGCAAACACTGAGAAGAGAGGCTAGAGTTGGGAAACGCTGAGTTGAGATCTTTTGGATTTTCTTACCCTGTCCTGATCATTTTCTTTTAGCACCCAACACTATATAAACGTGTGTAGTAATCATTTCTGTGTAAACTGAGAGAGAAAAAGAGAGACCAGAAACCGTTGTGGAGTTAGACTGTGTTAGATGTTATGGCTGGGGCAGGCTTTACCGCATACTTTAGACTTTTCACATACATTACCTCAGTAGCAAAGGAAAGAAGAGGGGGGGGAAGGAAAGTTCGAAATTTGCTGAGATTCACCACACACACAGACAGCCTCAGTTGTAACAGCAGGCAGCCTAGGCCTGGCAGGGTGCAGGCACGAGGGATATTTAATATACAGGAGTTGGGAGTGCAGACCAAAAGCCAGTCTCCACTCTGTCTAGAGTTCCAAATCAAGTCTGAGCAGGTGCACCGGCTCCTTCCCAGAACCTGCCGATTAACCTTGTAAATTCCAGAGTCTGTTCTTCCCCCAGGAAAGCACCCGCTCCTCTCCCTGCACCACCTCCCTCCCCCCCATCTCTTTGCCTGGGACAGCTGTTAATAGGACAATTACCCAAGAAGCAAAAGAAAGATCCCATGCTGATGCGTCATCAGTCCGGGTATATCCATTAAATCAGACGGAGAAGACAGCTGGAAAAAGTGAGCGCATGCCCTTGCTCCCTCAGGGAGGGGCTGACAGGCATCAGGAAAGCCGGGCCTTGCCTGGCAACTGCAGGCCACAATAACAGAGAAAAGCTGTGGGAAGCAAGGCTAAGAGCTGGCAACAATGCCCAAGGATTTAGAATTATAAAAGAGGTAGCTATGGGGCTATCAGAATGGCTCACCAGGTAAAGACACTTGCCAAACCTGATCATCTGAGTTGGGTCCCTGGGATTGGCATGGAGGAAGGACAGCACTGACTCCACAAAGTTGTCCTCTGACCTCCACAAGCCTGCTGTGACATGTGTGTACAACTGTGGACACACATACGCAGCAAAATAAATAAAAGTTTTAAAAGGGCCAGCTAACTATAAGACACATGCTGACATGCCCACTTCTCCTGGGGATACAAGTTAACTGTGCCACCTCTCTAGTGGGAAAGGCTGCTTCTGCAGGCCCTTCTGTTCTCTAGTCATCCCTGAAGGACAAGGTAACCAAGAAACACCCAGAGAAGGGGCTGCGAGAGGGTAAAGTTAATGGACCTCACACTAGGAATAATAAAAATTGCTTTGTCCCCTACTGCTGCCTTTCCAGTTGTCCATTATCTTCTTTTCTTTAAGAATATTTGGCTGGCTGGGTATGGCATGCTTTTGGAGGCAGATCCCAGCACTTGGAGACAGAAGCAGGTAGATCTCTTTGAGTTCCAAGCCAACCAGGGCTGCCTGGTGAGACTGTGTCTCAAAACAAAATTGTTTAGCTGTACATAGTCATGGATGCCTACAATTCTAAGCCCTAGAGAGCTGGGGACAAGCCTGGGCTACGTGATGAGACTCTGTATTACATACATACATATGTACATACATACATACATGCTAGGCAGTGGTGGCACGCACCTTTAATTCCAGCACTTGGGAAGCAGACACAGACGAATCTCTGAGTTCGGGGCCAGCCTGCTCTACAGAGCAAGTTCTAAGACAGCCAAAGCTACACTTTTCAAGCCTGCCTTGAAAAGAAACAAAACCAAAAAACAGTCAGAGGTGGTGGTATATGTTTTCTAACCCTAGCATTCTGGAGGTGGAGTTAGATCGGGAGTTCAAGGCCAGCCAGCCTCCTTACAGAGCAAGAGTAAGGAGAATCTGAGGCTACTCTGGGATACATAAGACCCGCCTTGAGAAAACAAATCCATCTATAGAAGTGTCTCCCCCTCTCCAAACACTATGTAATCCAGAGGAATGGACCGGATGACTGCCCGAGATTGCTTTCCTACAGCCCTCCTGAGAGCTTCTAGGGTTATAGCCTGTCGATATTAATGTTAACATGTCTTGCAAAGGAAATCAATTGATTTTCCAGTTACTGCAGACATCTGGTCTCTTTTCTTGGGTGGTAATCAGCCTTGGAAAGTGTGTTCCCATAAACCCATCCAAAGAGGCACACCTCCTCCGCTTGCTGCCAGCCTCTCCCTGTACCTCATTATCATAAAGCTTCTCAACCTCAGCTGCCAGCGAGACCCACCTAGGGAACTTCCGGAAAAGAACAGCGACCCAGTCCCACCCCAACCCGATCAGACCCACACACCGTCAACATTTTGTGAAAACTTCATGGTAAGGTGGTCCTTGTATGTGGACAGAGTAGAGAATAGCTCGCTAGCTTGGAGCGAGAATCCAGGTAGGACGAACACAACAGCAGAGCTAAGGCCCAGGCTGGATTCATCATCCCAGCCTAGGACATACTCTTCTTGACCTCCACAATGAATACACCTCATTGTTCGTTCATGTCTCCGCCTAACATTTTTTGAAGCTGAGTTCAACCGTCCCATGGGTCTCCCAGAATCACCCCAAACAGAATTGGGTAATGTTCTTTGTGTAGGTCTCAGTGTGACATGTCACAATCAGGCAGGTGCATTGTGAGGTGGGGAAAGTGGGCGTTTTGGATGTAGTGGGTTTAAAAATCCCAGGTTTGTCACTCACCCATTGGACTAGCCTTAAGTAAATGAAGACAACAGTGTACATAGTCACAAATCTTAAAACTCAGATACCAGTGAGGCATGGGGGTGCACACCTTTCATCCTGGCATTTGGGAGGTTGATGCAGGAGAATTGCTATGAGTTCAAGGCTAGACAGACCTGTATAGTGAGTTCCAGGCCAGCCAAGGTTACAAGGTTTTGTCTCAAAACAAAAAGAAAAAGAGTCAGAATGAATATGTAAAACTATTCAACACATGGGGTAAGCTGAGCATAAGGTTTATTGATTTATTGATTTATTTAAGGCAATGTTTCGTAGATGAGGCTGGTCTCAAGCTTGCTAAGTAATCAAGGTGACTTTAACTCCTCTCTTCCTGCTTCTGCCTCCCAGGCACTGGGAATATAGACACGCACCACAATGCCAGGCTTCCTTTCTTGGCCAGCTCTCTCTCTCTCCACCTCTCCGCCCACTCTGCAGCTTTGTCTCAGAGAAACCAAAGGCTCTGGAGAAATGAGCGCTCCCCCCAGAATGGCCTGCTGAAGCCCGTCCTGCAGACAGAACAGGGACGCTCTCCTTTTCTGTCCAGCGCACACAGGTCCGGCTCACATTCTGGAACACACACACCTCCCCCTCCTGACATCTTAGCAGGAAGGACTTTGGCTGGTGCCTGAAAGAGCCCTTTCCTCCATCACAGGAACAGATGCTGAGAGCCCAGGACACAGGCATGGCAGCAGCAGGAGGCTGAGTCAGAGGAAGTAAAATGATCTCCTCTCCAAGAAATACCAAGGCCCACAGGAGAACTCTGCTGGAAATGCCCGGCTCCTGGGGCTCCAAAAGAAAGAGAGCAGACATGAGTGCAGCTGAGGCCTGGACTCTGAATTAGAGTATAGACCCCGAAAATCACACAATCGTACAATCCTGGAGGAAGCAGAGGGGAAAACCCCAAAGACAACATGTTGTTTTGTTTTGTTTTCGGGGGGGGGTTGGTTTTTGGTTTTACGAGGCAGGGTTTCTCTGTGTATCATTGGTCTACTCATTCTGTAGACCAGGCTGGTCTCAAACTCACAGAGATCTGCCTGCCTCTGCCTCCTGAGTGCTGGGACTAAAGGCTTGCGCCACCACCGCCACCCTTTGAGGCAGGCACTCTTAACCAGTGAGCTAGTGAACCGTCTCTTCAGCTCTTGTTTTTATTTTATTATTATTTCATTATTGCTGTTTTGTGGTT
The DNA here is from genome assembly GCF_000317375.1 of Microtus ochrogaster. NCBI lineage: Eukaryota > Metazoa > Chordata > Mammalia > Rodentia > Cricetidae > Microtus > Microtus ochrogaster. The sequence continues at coordinate 3,558,370 of NW_004949129.1, read as the reverse complement.
TGTTTGTTGAGCCAGAGTCTCTCTATGTAGTTCTGGCTGTCCTGGAACTCCTTATGTAAGCCAGGCCTCAAACTTACAGAGATCTTCCTATCTCTACCTCCCAAATGCTAGGATTAAAGGTGTGTGCCACCAAACCTGGCCCTTGTCTTGTCATTTGAGACAGAATCTCACTATGTGTCCTAGGTTGTACTCAAAGGTGCAATCCTCCTGCCTCAATCTGCGTGAGAAGCTAAGACCACAGGCCTGCACCCCTACACCTAGCTCCCCACCTTGCATTTTGTGAGGCAAGTGTGTGCTTGTTCACGTGTGTGCAGGTGCACATGTGTGGGGGTGTCATCTTCAAGAATGCTGCCCATCTGCTATGATCCTGGGGTCTCATGCTAGCCTGGAGCTCCCAAGTCGACTAGAGCGGTTGGCCATCAAACCCTAGAGACCCTCAGGTGTCTGTCGCCCAAGAGTGGCCCATGCTTGGCATTTTTAGATGGGCCCTGGGGACTGAACTCAGATCCCGAGGCTTCTGAGGCAAACCCTTTACTGGCTTTACTGACTGACTTTAAGCCCTGCCATGGCTTCTTCACTCTGGGCAGACTTCCAAGCTAGCTGTCTGTTGCTGCACCTTGATGCCTTCCCAGAGCTGATTATGAACTGCAGAATGCCCTTGGGGTGGATGGCACTGCCCAGCGTCTCCACCTGAAAGCCTGCCTGCTTCCTTGGAAGCCCACTAAAGGTGTAACTGTCAGGTCCAAAGTCCCCCTCCCCCAAAATGGCAGTGCTGGTAACACTGTCCTAACCAGAAGGACTCTGACCCAGTGAGCAGAGGGACGGTTATTGGGTGAACGAGCCTGAAGATTTCTGTTCACTAGAAGAGTAAGAAGGCTTGGGCTGGAGAGTTGGCTCAGTGGTTAAGAGCATTGCCTACTCTTCCAAAGGTCCTGAGTTCAATTCCCGGCAACCACATGGTGGCTCACAACCATCTGTAAAGAGGTCTGGTGCCCTCTTCCGGCCTGCAGGCATACACACAGACAGAATATTGTATACATGATAAATAAGTAAAATAAATATTTTTTAAAAAAAAAGAGTAGAAGGCTTAAATGAGGTCTCTGTTCACTGGGAACTTCCCTTAACCTTCCCCCAGAGGTCAAACACCTCTGGTAAGGGTACCTGGTTCCTGGTCAGTCAGACAGCTTGTAGCAGCTCAGATGCCCAACCTGCCGACTGTCAAATAAAGTCTCCTCGCTTTTCTGCCATTTTGCTTTTCTCTCTCCCCCTCCCCTGGCTCCAAGGATAGTCTTGGCAGTTTGATCCCCAATAACTCTTTCTTTCTGCCCACGAAGCAGTCTAGTTTGGTAGCTTCTCTGTGCCACCACTCATAGTGGCCATGATCTGGGAGAATCCCAGGGGCTCTGTCGAGGATTTGGAAGGAGCTGTCATCAATGAACATCCCTCCCCCCCCCCTTATTTTGAGCTGAGGATGGAACTCAGGGCCTTGCTCTTGCTGGTTAAGCACTCTACCACTGAGCTAAATGCCCAGCCCCGGACAGCTCATTTAAATTTTTATCTATGGGCTGTTTTGACTGCATCCAGGTGAGCACCATAACTGTAGGGCCCACAAATACAGACAAGAGCATTG
>NW_004949129.1:3541851-3556620 GCF_000317375.1 Microtus ochrogaster | reverse complement strand
CTCTGTAGACCAGGCTGGTCTCGAACTCACAGATATCCGCCTGCCTCTGCCTCCCGAGTGCTGGGATTAAAGGCGTGCGCCACCATCGCCCGGCCAGACAAGAGCATTGAATCCCCTGGGACTGGAGCTGCTGTGTGGGTGCTAGGTACTGAAACCTGGTCCTCTGGATGAAAACCCAGTGCTCTTAACCACTGAGCCATCTCTCCAAACCTAACATCTAATTCTTAGAAGGTTGAACTTGAAGGTTCTGAACTTACTGAACTTAAGATGTAAAGAGATCCTAGTGATCATGGACTGGCAGCTACAGACTGGGAGCTGGCAATGCAGCAGATTCTGGGCTGTGGAGGTCCTTCCTAGACTTCCCTAATCCCCAGTTCTCACTCCCACTCTGCCTGGCTCCTCTCCCATTGCCTCCATGGAGCCAGCCTAGCTCTCTCAGGCTCCTATCTCTCCAATTCTTCTGTCTCTTCTTTAGAAGACTGACCCTCCCAATGTGGGTACTGTAATGGTTCAAGTAAAAATGCTGCAGGTCCCCGAGTGGCTACAGCAGGCAGTGGTCCCGAGACCATGCAGCAGGTCCCTGAAGTGGCGGCAGGCAGCAGGCAGTGGTTCCTGAGAGCAGCCAGTCCTAGGCAGGGATGGCCAGTTCCCAGAGTGGCTGCAGTGGGCCATGAGGGGCAGCAAGTCCCAGGCAGGGAGCCAAATGATGAGACACCTTGCCGGGGGCAGCCAGTCCCATAAGGAGAGACAGACAAGACAGATGGGCATGCATAGGAAGTCACAAGCGGGCTAGAGACAGACACATGGATACGCATGCCATGCAGAGTGAGGTTGGATATTTATTTAGTGGGTTATGGAGGGGAAAAGGGGAGAAGATCAGAGAGAGAGAGAGAGAGAAACTGAGAGGGAGAAAGGGGAGAAGTGGGGAGGAGGGAGAGACAGAAGCCACCTCTCGGAGAGACAGACAAGGAAAGGGAAGAGGCTCAGGCTGGAAGCTGAAGATCAGCTTGTCTTGGCTTGCAGACAGGGCCGGTGTGTTGTCTCTTAAAGGACAGAGCAGACCTTTACAGGTACTGTGTACCAAACAGAGGCAAGGAAATGACTCGAAGAGCTTTTGGTACTATTCTTTCGTTGTTGTTCTTTTGTTTTGTTTTGTTATTCCGAGACAGGGTTTCTCTATATAACAGCTCTGGCTGTCCTGGAACTTGCTTTGTAGACCAGGCTGGCATTGTATTCACAGAGATCCACCTGCCTCTGCCTCCCGAGTGCTGGGATTAAAGGCGTGCGCCACCACCGCCCGGCTCAATTACTACAAATCTTGTCTACTCATTCATCTCCTGTTTTGTTCATTTTGCTCTTGTTTGAAACAGGATCTTGTTATGTAGCCCAGGCTGGCTTCAGCCTCACAATCTATCTGTATAACCTCCGGAGTGCTAAGATTACAGGCCTTCCTAAAAATGATATTTAGAGATCGAGAAAAGCACATGAGAGCAAGAGAGTGCTGAGCCAGACTGCCGCAGAAGAGACCTATCAAATAGGACAGAGTGACTAGCAGAGGAGCCTTCTGATGAGGAATTTGCTATTGTTATTATTATTATTATTTTAGTTTTTTTGAGGCAGAGTTTCTTTGTGTAGCCCTGGTTGTCCTGGAACTCACTCTGTAGGCCAGACTGGCCTCAAACGCAGAGATTCACCTGCCTTTGACCCCCAAGGACTGGGATTAAATGTGCCACCACATCCAGATAATAATAATAACTATTATTATTAGATTGCAAATATCAAGTTGTTAACTTCATTATTATTATTATTATTGAGACAGGTTCTCCCTATAAAGCCCTAGCTGGCCTATATAGATCAGGCTAGCCTCAAACTTACAGCAATATACCTGCTTCTGTCTCTCAAATGCTGGGATTAAAGACATTTACCACTATACCTGGGAAAACGTATTTATTTATTCATTTTTGTATGTGCCTTCTTGTCTGTATGTGCACCACTTGTATGCAGTACCTTTGGAAGCCAGAAGAGGGTGCCAGATCCCCTGGAACCTGAGTTGCAAGCGGTTGTGAGTCACATGATGTGGGAGTGGGAATGGAACTTGGGCTTTCTGCATGAGCAGCAAATACTCTTAATTCTTTTTTTTTTTTTTATTGGAATTTTCAAGACAGGGTTTCTCCGTAGCTTTTGGTTCCTGTCCTGGAACTAGCTCTTGTAGACCAGGCTGGCCTTGAACTCACAGAGATCTGCCTGCCTCTGCCTCCCGAGTACGGGATTAAAGGCGTGCACCATCACCGCCCGGCAATACTCTTAATTCTTGAACCATTTCTCCAGCCCCCTTGATGAGGATATTTAAGAAGAAACTTTCAGGCCAGTAAGATGGCTCCGTGGGTAAAGGCACTGGGGCCACCAAGACTAACAACCAAAATCCAAGCCCCAGGAACCTAGAAAGTAGAAGGAGAGAGCTAACTTCTGTGATTTGTCCTCTGACCCCACGTAAGTGTCTAAACTGGATGATAAATAGATAGATTTACTTTTCCAATGGGCATGAAAAGGTCACACAAAGGCTGAATCTTCTCAACTGCTATGTCTGAAAACACCTACTTCCCAGGCATGGCTTTTGACATACAGTGGGCGTGTTCGGTGTAAAAGGCACGTTGATCAGATCAGCCTTCTGAGTGCTTGGCCAAGCTCCGCTCACTCCTTCGCTGTGTGTGAGTGGACTCTGGCCAGGTTGTCCACAGGCTCAGGCTGGATTATGGGCATATACTACCTGCCCTATCCACCTCTGGGTCTTGAAATATCTGGGGGAGGTGTCCCTCAGCCCATGGCTCTTTTCCTCCAATTAGTATGAGAGGAAGAGAACTCTTCTCCACGGAGGGGGTCGCCACCTGGTCTTTCTGATAAGCTTTGTCCTGAGATCCAAAAAGGTGACTTGAAATATTTGTCCCAATGGCATCTGGGCGTCCTGAAAAAAGTCTCACCTGTGATTCGGGTTGGCCCAGGGCAGCCACGTGGAGACCTCTATGAACCAAAGCCACAGGCCCCACCGCCCCAGGGCCAAAAGAGGCCAGAAGAGGGAATAATAGTTGGTTCTGGGTTACCTGAGAGACTTGGAGGCGCAGAAAGGGCTCCAGGGAGAAAAATGAGAAAGAAGCCAGGTGGGGAGAGGAGGGTCTGCAGACTGGGGGTCAGGCAGAAAGCTCGCTCAGAGAGAGGGGACACACACAGAGGCCAGCCACGCAGGACTGGGCGGAGGGGCGGCGCCGCGGGGGGACGGGCGCGGGGCGGGGCGGGGCTGTCATTGCGAGCAGCGAGCGGAATGCAGCGGCCGGAGGCCTGGCCACGTCCGCACCCGGGGGAGGGGGCCTCGGCCGCCCAAGCCGGGGGCGCAGCGCCGCCCACCCGAGCCACAGAAGTGCGGGTACGGAGCTTGGGGTGCTGGGTCCCCGGGCGGCAGGGTTGGGGTCGGGGGCAGCCGACTTGCCTCGGGCTCCCGAGCTGGGAACTTTGTGCCACCACTGCCCAGCCCCGGAGAGGGAGCCCGGGCCCGAGGAGGGGAGAAAAAGTTCGTTCTGGAGCGCACGGGGTCGGGGGGGGGAGAGGAGGCCTGAGTGGAGTGTCGTGGGGCTGAAGTTCTGGGGGAACTCACAGCAGTGCTAGGGACTGACTGGGGTGACGGGGTTGGGGGTGAGATTCTGGCGGGACGAGGGAGGAGTGGGAGTGGCGAGGTGGTCTGGTTGGGCTCCCTTGCTCCAGGGTGATGGCCGCGCTTCTGGAGCTTGGGGTCAGCTGCACACACGGAGGCTCTCTCGGCGCCGCTGTTCCCCGGGCCCAGGTTCTGTGATACACTCCGACTCGGGCTCTGGAGCAGTCAGTGCATGACAGAACTTGGGCCCGGTAGGACTTTCTGCACCCGTTCCTCGGACCTGCAGTGGAACATCTGCCTGGGAGTAGAGTGGGCACCGGAAATGGTCCATGTGGCACAGGGTTGGGCTGGAACCAGCTGTGGATTGGGGGAATCGCTGACTCCAGAGAGCCCACGATACGGGTCCACTTTGAGTCAGAGGTTCCTTTCCTGTGTCAGTTTCAGGAACCTTCTCTCTACACCATCAAGGCTGTCTTCATCCTAGATAATGATGGGCGAAGGCTGCTGGCCAAGGTAACCCCTCACCACAGCAACCCTGAAGACAGTGCCACACGTCCAAGACAAGCGGTCTCCACCCAGCCCATTTAACTCCTTTAGGAGAAACTGCTTTCTGGATGGCAGAGCAGCCCAACCTAGATTCTCTAGAAGTCACTCTGTCCCCACTATGCCTTATCAGTCTGACGGCTGGCAGGGAAGAGGGGCATCCCCTCTACCTCTACTGTGTTTCCTGACGTGTTTTCGTGTCTTCTCGCTGTTCTTGCTCTGGCCGGCTGCACTCCGGGGCGAGCGTGAGAAGCTCCATTAAAGGGATCAGTGGAGAGATGAGCTGGGACCTAGGAGTCCCCGTCCCTAAACTGGAGACAAGCGACCTGTGTGCTTTTGTATTTCAGCTTGGTAAACACGAAGGGTCTAGCATGAGTATTTAGACTTAGGTGGTATTTGTGAGGCCCTGTCGTCCCATTCTCTAGCTTCACAGATGCGGGAAATGAAGCGCAGAGAAACGAAACAGGTTGCCCGAGGTCACAGGGTTAGTGTCATAACTGATAGGCAGACTCGGGGCTTGAAGTTGAGGTTTTCATGGGACTCTCCTTCTGTTATCTGGCGTCCATCCTACATGGCCTGGGTGAGATGAGCTAAAACTAAATTTGAAGCAAAGTCTCAGGGTGGGCCAGATGGCTCAGGGAATAAGGACACTTGTCTGTCATCAAGCCTACAGCTTGAGTTGGATCCTGAATTCACTATGGACGGAACAAGTTTCATCAGGTTGTCTTTGACTTCTCCATACCTGCCCCCTCACAAATATGCACACACACACACACACACACACACACACACACACTCACTCTCGCACTCAACTAAATAAATGTTTTAAAAAAGAGAAAAAAAAAACTTTAGAAAGAAAAATGCCCTAAAACTCCTGCCACTGAAGGCCAGACAGTGGCATACTCCTTTAATCCCAGCACTCAGGAGGCAGAGGCAGGCTGATCTCTATGAATTTGAGGCCAGCCTGGTCTACAAAGTCAGTTCCAGGATAGCCAGGGATACATAATGAGACCTGTCTCAAAAACAAACCAATTCCAATAAATAAATGAGAGATAGAGAATATTCCTGCCACTGATGCAATTAACTGTGCAGAAATATAATCCTTTTATTTTGTTTTGTTTTGTTGTGGACCCTGTTGTCCTTAAACTTGTCTTGCTTCTTCTTCCTTTGCCTCTTGAGTGCTGAGATCACAGGCAAGCATATAATCTCTTGCCCTAACTTTTTTGTTTGTTTGTTTTTCTTTTCTTTCCTTTCTTTTTTTTTCTTTTCTTTTTTTTTTTTTTGTTTTGTTTTTTCAAGACAGGGTTTCTCTGTGTAGCCCTGGCTCTCCTAGAACTCACTCCGTAGACCAGTCTAGACTCAAAAACTTGAAAATTCACTGGGATTAACTAGACTCCTGGATATTTTTGTTTGTTTATTTTGTTTTTTGAAATAGGGACTCACACTATAACCAAGGATGGCTTGGAATTTACTGTGTGGCCCAGGCTAGCCTGGAAGTCACAGTGATCCTGTCTTAGCTTCCTAAATGCTAAGACTATTTGGTTAGCCATACTTTTTTTTTTTTTTTTTGAGACAGGGTCTCATGTAGTCAAGGCTGGCCCAGAACTCCTGATCTTCCTACTTCTTTCTTGGTGCTGGGATTCCAGGTATATGCCACTGTACCCAGATAGAACATCTAAACTAGATATGAAATATAGTAAAGCTTTTTCATTTGTTGGAACTGAAACTTAGTCTTCATAACATTCACCTTGGTAGAAGCAAGCAGAGAATCTGCTAACTTAGCTGAAGGATTAACTATTGAAAATTCATATGCAGAAAATTGAGCTGAGCACACCTTGCTTTAGCAGATGGGCAGAGATGGACTGGCTTTGCTAAAGCCTCTGGGGCCTCCTGCTAGAAGATCCTATCCTTGTTATATGTTAGGAAATTGAGGATAAGCCGGTGGTGGTGGCGCACGCCTTTCATCCCAACACTCAGGAGGCAGAGGCAGATGGATCTCTGTGAGTTCAAGGCCAACCTGACCAACAGACTCAGTTCCAGGAGAGCCAGGGCTACACAGAGAAACCATGTCTTAAAAAAAAAAAAACGAAGAAGAAGGGGCTGGAGAGATAGCCCAGTGGTTAAGAGCATTGCCTACTCTTCCAAAGGTTATGAGTTCAATTCCCAGTAACCACATGGTGACTCACAACCATCTGAAATGGGATTTGATGCCCTCTTCTGGCCTGCAGGCAGACACACAGACAGAATATTGTATACATAATAAGTAAATGTTTAAAAAAAAGAATTAAAAATATATAAAGAAAATGAGGCTAGCCTGATCTACATATAGCAGGTCAGCTGGCTGGCACAAGGAGACTCTGCTTTGAAAATAACTGAGGCAGGCCCTGAGAATGTAGGTAGTGGAAACGCATTTACTTGCCTAGCATAAGGTCCTGGGTTCCATTGCCAGACCTCAAGAAAATGAAGGAAGGAAGGAAGGAGGGAGGGAGGAAAGGAAGGAGGAAGGAAGGAAAGAAGGAAGGAAGGAAGGAAGGAAGGAAGGAAGGAAGGAAGGAAGGAGGGAAGAAAGACTTGGGAAAGAGAAAACAATCTGGATTGCAGCTCAGTGGTGGACACGTTGCTAGCACGGGTGAAGTCCTGGTCTGCAACCCCAGCGCTGCTGGAGGGAAGGAAGGGAGAAAGGGAAGAAGGAAGGAGAGAGAGAGGAAGGAGAGAAGGGAGAGAGGAAGAAAATCAAACGAAGACTTCAAAGGCAGCCCCAATATTTCTCTACTTTGTTTTTTGTTTGTTTGTTTGTTTGTTTGCTTGCTTGGAATTTGTTTATGGGGACCTGGAAACAGAAAGGGCCTGGAGGGAGGTGACAAGGAGGTGCAGCTTAGCCAGCCCCAACCTCCCTGCTACGCACGGAGCTCCACAGCTGGAGCTGGCTCTGTACAAGGGCTATGGCCGTTCTCCTTCTCTTTCTCACAGTATTATGACGACACATTTCCCTCCATGAAGGAGCAGATGGTTTTCGAGAAAAACGTCTTCAACAAGACCAGCCGCGCTGAAAGTAATGCCTGCCCTTCCTCCTCTGGAACTCCCAGATAACTGACCACCAGTGTCTGGCATCTTCTCCATCTGAACACATCTGTCCTTGCCTGCCTTCCACACCCACAGCCCCTTCTCCTCTGAGGCTCTTTGTCCTCTCCTCCCCAGCTGCTCTCCACTCCCTCCTTTCATCCAGGGGCCTTCACTCCCCATCACTCTCACCCCCACCCCCCTCTTGGTTGAGGAGACCAACTGTGCTGTGACCCCCGCTACACACACACACACACACACACACACACACACTTGACCTGGTCCCAGGGCCTTCCATGGGATGTAGGGTGGGTGGGAGGTCCACTACAGGCTGGGTGTGTTGACCACTAGACGGGAGGATGGGACCAAGGACACAGAGCATCCCCTGGTAGTGGTGGTCTGTCTAGAGGTCCTTGGGAAAGGAAGTGGGAAGCAAAGGGAGAGGCAAGGGGAGTGGAGACCAGGCTAGCCCCTGGCTAGGGTTGGGGTGTGCCGATTGGAAAGCTTTCCTGCTTCTAGGTGAGATCGCATTTTTTGGGGGCATGACCATCGTCTACAAGAGCAGCATTGACCTTCTCCTGTATGTGGTGGGCTCTTCCTCTGAGAACGAGGTGAATCTAGGAGGCCGGGTGACAAAGGAGGGTCTGTCCTGGGGTGGATGGAGGTGGGCTCTGGATGCTCCCGTTGCTATCCTTCCTTTAGGATCTGGGGGTAGATGGGCAGCCAGAATGGGTCTCCTTAGGTCACTTGGGGACCAGAAATGGATCATCACACCTTCTGTAGCTGTTAGTTCTTTCTAAACATATTTAGAGAAGGAGACATCCAGTATGTCTTCCAAGGGAGCACTCCAGTGTCCCCCAGCTCAAACCTAAGGGAAACTCCCCCTCTCAAGTCAAAGTATGGCTAGCCTCCAGCCAAGCCCTGTCTGACAAGGGAGTGCTCCCGCCCTCCTGCAGGGCCCACACCGGGATCTGGGGGGGGGCCTGCTTTGGGCCTCTCAGCTTCAGCTCTCTTCCTCCTCCCACACCCTCCTCCTCCTCAGCTGATGCTCATGTCTGTTCTGGCCTGCCTGTTTGACTCTCTGAGCCACATCCTAAGGTAAGTGAGATTCTCTGCACTCCAGGGCCGCAGCCCCCAGGCCTTTCTCTTTGTCCCAGAAGCAAGTCTCTTCCACCCTGCTGTCTTCGGGGACTCTCGGCCGGTCTTAGAACTGGAGTGGCTTCCTCCAAGGCCCCTGATGTCCGTGGTGTCCCAGGCAGAGCCATGCGCAGGGGATGATCAGATATCAGCTCTCAAGACACTGAGTTACCTGAGGTCACAGAACTCAAATCAGTTCAAGTTCTAAACACAGGGAGAGTGGGGAGAGTGGGAGAGAGGGAGAGGAAAGTCTGGTTACATAGCCACACTGGCCTCCCACTCGGTCCTCCTTCCTCAGTCTCCTGCGTGCTGGGATTACAGGTGAGTACCACCATGGCCCACTATAAACAGGATTTCTAACTTTAAGCTCAGATTCGGTTTCCCTGCATCCCCATCAGTACTGGTCCTTAGGCCAGGAACACAGCCTAGAGTGTGGGTCGCGACCCCTCTCACAGGAGTCCAGTGTCGGATGTTTACGTTATGACTCCTAACAGTAGCAAATTACAGTTATCAAGGAACAAAACGATTTTATGGTTGGGGGTCCCACAACATGAGGAACTGTACGGAAGGGTCGCAGCATTAGGAAGGTAGAGACCCACTGAACCAACCAACCTACGATGGCCACCTGCTCTGTGATCAGAGTACCTGGCACCGGCTCTGCCCCCACTGCCCGGTATCCTCCTGCCCGGGTCTTCTTGGGGAGGGCCTGGAGGCTCAGGCGCTTGTGTCTGCCCACAGGAAGAACGTGGAGAAACGCTGGCTGCTGGAGAACATGGATGGAGCCTTCTTGGTGCTGGATGAAATCGTCGATGGCGGGTGAGGAGGAGACAGAGAGATGTCGATACTCAGAATGACCTTTGTGGACTCAGTGCTGGGAGCACTCTGGTCAGCTCTCTGGCCAACTCATCCTCCCTTCTCCCACATATTCCTACCAGGTCCCCAAATCTTCTTCCCTTATCATGATTAGCCAAAGCAGGGGTAGCCTGCTAGCCACCTGCAGCAGGCAGCTGTATAGGTTGAGTTTGGGGAAATCCAGGTTGATCTCCAGGCTGAAGAAGAATATAGACACCTGTCCCTTTTCGAAAGGACCTCAGCCAGAGGATCCCCCGCCAGTGCTAGCTGGATTCACGTGACACTGACTCTCCTTGACTCTACTTTCCCCATCACTAAAATGGGGCTAAAAGGAAGCTGACACACAGGACGGCAAGAGTCATAGGAATGATGTGGATAAAGCCCATCGCTCTCATTGCTCATCTGAGGATTCTTTTTGTCTTTTTCCTCAGTAAATATTGCTTCTCATTAGTAAGCTGGCAGACTTACTAATAAGTAATAAGACTTACTGATAAGAAAAGTTGGTTAGTAGAATTCCGTGAAGAGGGGACAATAATCAGGGAAGAAAAGAGGTCTGATTCTGCGGTAAATGGTAGCAGCAACTTCTCGAGCGTCTTCCCACCCCTTGCCCTCTTGGCTCAATGCTGGAGGTGCAGCGATTATAGCATCTTTGAAACATCTGCCCTTTTTACAGAGGAGGAAACAGAGGCTCAGAGATTCTAGTAACTTATCCAAGGACATACACCAAAGGGATTAGAAGGGTGAAGATCTAAAACCATGCGCATGAGATCTTTCAGAGGCTATGTTCTTTCCACGGTACTGTACCACCCATGGTACTGTACCACCCAACTTGAGGGCAGGGACTTCTAGGAGGTGGGGCCCTGAGACTGCCTCCCTCCCCCTTCGGTTTGTATTAACTGCCTGCTAGTGCTTGGTGGTGTGCTGATGGCTGGATTGTAAACATGAGAAGATCTAGCCCCCCTCACAGCGTCTACACAGCTTGATGGGGCTGTCCTTTTTTTCAATTGTATTATTGTTTGTTTTGGTTTTTTACATTTTTTGTTTTGTTTTGGTTTGGTTTGGTTTGGTTTGGTTTTTCAAGACAGGGTTTCTCTGTAGCTTTGGAGCCTGCCCTGGAACTAGCTCTTTTAACCCAGGCTGGCCTCGAACTCACAGAGTGCGTGCGCCACCACCGCCCGGCTAAATTTTTGTCTATTTATTTGATCTTGGATTGCTGTGTGCGCCACAGTGTGGAGGTCAGAGGACAGCTGCTCCAGGCGTTCTTTCCTTCCACCACGTGGGTTCTGGGGATCACGCTCAGGTTGTCAGGTTTGGTGGCAGGCACCTTTAACTGTTGTGCTGTCTCACAGGCCCTCAGCTGAATATTTGCCCAGAGATGATCATGGAGGTGGACCAGAGGGAGCAGAGCTGAGAGTCTCCCAGGGGGAGAGATGCGTGTGACCCCAGAACCACCTGTGGGAAGGTTCCCCAGAGGAGAGACCCCAGAGGATATATTAAAAACTGGAAAGTGGCTTGTCGGAGGAGGATCACATCACCAACCTGCCCCCCAATTTTCTTTGATCTTGTAGTGTGATCCTGGAGAGTGACCCCCAGCAAGTGATCCAGAAAGTTAATTTTAGGGTAAGCCTTCCTGTACCCCACCCCTATCTTTTCCAGGCTGCCTTTCCTGTCCCCTCTCTGCTTGTCCTTCCTGGGTACCAGGTTGTCAGGGTTAAAGCTGGTGGGAGCCCAGCCACGCAGACTTCACACTTAGGGGCAGTTATTGGTGGCACCTGTGGGGTGTCTGTTGCTAAGAGGAAATCTTCCTGTTAGTTCCTCATAAAAACAAACGAATAAATAACAGCTCCTCCCCACCCTCCGGTGAGAAGCTTGAATGGAGCAATAACTGTATCCTCCAAATGACTCCAGGAGGCAGTCCTGGGAACTGGGGATCCACCCTTCTGCTCTGGTTTGATTTTTCCATGCCTGCAGCCTGGTGACACCTTTCCCCAACTTTAGCTCCCTTTATCAGCCTCCACGCAGTTTGGTTAAGGATGCAGCTCAGTGCTAGAAAGAACACTTGGCTAGCACGCGTGAGGCCCCGAGTTTAATCCCCAGCAATGGAGGATGGGGTACCAGAGGTCCTGGCATCTAGATAAGAGGTTGCAGGACCTCTGTCTGCTGAGCAGAGACAGAGGTGCCGGTCTGGGTCATGCTAACTGCTGCACCCGTCGCCCTGCAAGCCGTCACCTCTCTGACTCAACAAGTCCTCTCTTTCCTGACCATGACTTTCCTTCCTCACAGACTGATGATGCTGGCCTAACAGAACAGAGTGTGGCCCAGGTAAGCCTCATGCATCTGCTTTGGCCAGAGGACACGGAGAGTCCAGGGTTCCAGGGGAGACAGAGTTAAGAGACCAGAGGTGTGGGACAGAAGGGATGAGCTGGTGACTGACTCGTGTGTGTGTGTGTGTGTGTGTGTGTGTGTGTGTGTGTGTGTGTGTGTGTCTTGGTTACTATCCACAGATTGGATCTCTAGGCTCACAGACTTCCTGCTAGTCAAGCCAAATGGTTTGACCTCAGTTCTGGCCATCTGCAGGTCTGTCTAATTAGACTTACTATGTCCAAGGAGTTTCATTCCCTGGCATGAACTAGTCCTAATAGTCCCTGTGAGATGAGTTTGTGGCACTGGTGGGGAGCACCATGTGCAATGCCCACTGTCCTACACTGTTCTCCTCACCCCGTCTGCCCTCTGGTCTCCCATGTTTCCTCATGTTCTGCTGGGAAAAAAATGTGGCTGCCTGGTGGTTTTCAGGGTGGAAGAAGGTTGGAAGAGAGTGGTTCACACCTATAATCTTAGCACTCTGAAAGCGAATGCCTGAGGATCTCAAATTCAAGGCCAGCCTGAGCTACACAGTGATTTCCGGGCTCTAGCCAGGGCCGTAGCATGAGACTTTATCCAAAATAAAATAAAGAAATAGACCAACTAGACATGGTGGTTCACACCTATAATCCCAGCACTTGGGAGGTGGAGGCTATAGGATCAGAAGTTCAAAGTCAAGTTTGAGCCCCGAGTGATTGCCATGTGTCTGAAAAATACAAAAATAAATAAGTAAGTAGTCCATCGAGATGCCTCAGCAAGTAAAGGCACTTGCCTTCACCTGCTGAGCTGGGTTTGATTGTTGCGATAGAGAGCTGACTCCCTACAAGGTGTTTGCTGACCTCTACAAAAGCACACTAAAGTAAATAAATGCAAGAAACATTAAACATTCTAAAACGGGGGTGTTGCTGAGCAGAGCAAACAAGAACGCGAGTTGTTGGGGAGACCTAGAGAGACAGCTCAGTGGTTAGGAGCACTTGATGCTCTTGAGGAGACCTTTTTATCTTTATTTCTTTTCGTTTTCTGAAGCAAGGTTTCTCTGTATAACCCTGGCTGTCCTGGAACTCACTCTGTAGACCAGGCTGGCCTCGAACTCAGAGATCTGCCTGCCTCTGCCTCTCAAGTGCCAGAATTAAAGTTGTGCACCACCACCGCCTGGTGACACACATACAATTCTTTAAAATTAAAAGAAGAGCAGGAGCGGGCCTGGTGATGTAACGATCGCTCACCATGCACAGAGCCCTGGGCGATCCCCACACTTCCCAGCACCCGCACGGTGGCGCAGGCTTATCATTCCAGTGCCTCAGATTTGGATCAAAGAAGGAGCAAGACTCTGTTTCAAAAACAAACCAACAACGATAACAAAAAGAAAAAGCATTCATGTGAGTCACCCTACGCTCTTACTCTACCAGCCAAAGTTGAAAGGCAAAGGCAAGTTATTCAGCGTCTCCAGGGCTCCCAGAAGAATAGAACCCACCTGGTCCAGTTACGTGAATCAGATAGCAGCGAGTGACTAAGGGCCTTACTACCAACCCTGAGGACGGAAGGTCAATCCCCACCTGCCTCCGCCTCCCAGCTGAGTAAAGGCGTGGATTACCACGCTCGGCTCACAAGCTGTCCTGTTAGCTCCATGTGTGCACTGTAGCATTCACACACACACACGCATACACAATACACACACACACATTGATTGTAAAAAGAATATTTTAAGGAACTAGATGAATCAGTTCATGGACAGGAAGAACCTAGAATGTTTTACAGTCTCAGGAAACAACTTTCTATTTTTCCAAATGAACGAAGAATGAAGATTGGTATGGTCTTGCTGTGTAGCTCAGGCTGGCCTTGAACTCATCATCCTCCTGCCTCACACTCCCAGGAGCTGAAATTACAGGCACCACATCTATGAGTTAGGGGAAGTCTTAATTAAAAGCAAAACTTATAGAGATGGATATGCAACAAAATGTGGAGAAAGGGTTCCCTGGGAGAGATGGGAGGAGGTCCCTGTCCCCAGGCAGCGGGGAGACCGCAGGAAAGGGACTTATGCATTGTGGAATGGACATTTTGGGGGGAGAAAGGATGGAGTCTTTTTTTTTTAATATTTATTTATTATGTATACAATAGTCTGTCTGTGTGTATGCCTGCAGGCCAGAAGAGGGCACCAGACCTCATTACAGACGGTTGTAAGCCACCATGTGGTTGCTGGGAATTGAACTCAGAACCTTTGGAAGAGAAGGCAATGCTCTTATACACTGAGCCATCTCTCCAGCCCAGGATGGAGTCTTGATACAGAAAAGGGCATACGTTGGGCTGCTTTTTTTTTTCTTGGCAATAGAATCCCACACATCAACAGCTGTTGCCCCATCAGCAAACAGGATGGGGTGCTAGGAACACACCCCAATATTCGTTAAGGTGCTGAATACCTGAGCACCGGCAAGGTTGAGGCTGAGCCCAGCTCCTGCCTGATGATGGCACTTCTGTAGCCTGGCATGGATCGGGGAAGGCAGGGGCCACTGCCACACCCACACATGGACTGGCTTGGGTAGGAGCCTGTTCGAGTTTGGCTGCAGTTGTTTGGGTTTGCCTGCTCTCCTTTAAACTAAGCAGTGGCCAGCTGCTGCCACCTAGTGGCCAGGACTGGAGCGGCGACCTCGGCTTCATAGACATACAGTAAAAGCATCATGGACTGACATTCTCAACTATTTCTCCCAACATCCTTCCCTCCCTGCAGGTTCTTCAGTCAGCCAAGGAACAAATTAAGTGGTCATTACTGAAATGAAGGCCTTGGAGTCGAGGCTCCCTCTCCAGAGAACCTTTTTCCAGTCCCTGCAAAAGCCTTGAGACTTAAAGGGTCAGGAGAGATCCCTCAGCCTTCTCAGGCCTCTCTCTCCCAGAGGTCTTCTGCCAGGGATTCCAAGAAACAAAAGTTTGGTCCCAGCTCTGTTAACCCTGCTCAGTACCCTGGCCTGCCCCTGGGGCCATGGGAACCAGAAAAGTTTCCTTCCCTCGGACCTCGGTCACATTTTCAGCCCTAGGCCTTAATAAACTTTAATTTCTCGCCAAAGATCTCCTTTCTTGGCTTTGTTTGTGTGTGTGTGTGTGTGTATGTGTGTGTGTTCAGAGGCGTGTGTGTGTATGTGTGTGTGTTCAGAGGCGTGTGTGTGTGTATGTGTGTGTGT
>NW_004949129.1:3539054-3541751 GCF_000317375.1 Microtus ochrogaster | reverse complement strand
GTGTGTGTGTATGTGTGTGTGTTCAGAGGCGTGTGTGTGTGTATGTGTGTGTGTTCAGAGAAGGGCTTCCGCGGTGCGTCTTTTCAGATTTCCAGAGCTGTTGTGTGGGCTATATCTGTGAATGGGGTCGTCAGGGCTGGGCTGGGTCAAGGGAAGTATTTAGCACAGGAGGGGTACCGCTCTGGTAGCCTGAGGTTCCATGTGTGGTTGAGCGGCTAGATACGCCAGTGTGTGGTGGTATTAGTAAAAGTAACCGAATAATATTGTCTTCCAGGAAAGGGGAGTGAAGATGGTACCCCCGTTTTGTGTTTGCGGTGCCCACAGGATGGCTCCGCTAGGGATTCCTTGAATCATTTTTTCCATTACTAGCTTCCAGAAAGGAAGTGGAGTCGGGCTTACTTTGACAAACTTAGGAATAGTTTGGCTATTTTTCTTGGCGTGCCTGGGACCGCGGAATTTTATCTTGGCATGTGTCCTGGGCACTAGAGTCCTATAAACTTGTTGGTTCTATCAGGATCCTGGGGACGAGGAGGCACCAACTTGTGCCCACTGCGCGTGTGTCCAGAGCATCCGCGCACCTCTGAGGTCGCGAAGGATCGGGGTTCCAGAGAGGCGACAGAGGAGATTTATGGGGACAACTCTCAAGGATGGAAATAAATAGACTTTCTGAGCATCCTGACCCCTCTTATCTATCCTAGTCCCAGTCTCGGCTCTTTCTCCCGTTCTTTCTCTGATCCGTACGCTTTCCACGTCGCGAACTTTTTCTATAGTAACGTGAGTATTCTTCTTGGATCCCTCGAGGGTTTGGGCTGTGGGCTCCCAAGCCCGCCCCAGCTCCCGCCCCTCACAGGAGCAAAGTGCGGCAAGAAGCTCCGCCCCCGCACGACATCCGTGGTCCTACAGCGCCACCTGGAGGCAACGACGGGCACGCCTCCGGGTCTACGGCCTCGATTAACTCCTCCTCCGAAGTCGGAGGACACTCCTCTCGCGTTTCTTGCAGGTCTCTGACAACAGCGCCGGTGCGTTGCCCTAGCAACCAGCACGTGCGACTCCTCTCCCAACTCAGGGCTTTTTGCCAGCTTCTATAATAAAGATAGTGGTGAGCCTTGGATCTTAATAAAAACCTGTCCCGGTGGTTGTCACATCTGGCCGGGCTTGCAGGACAGGCCTGTAATCCCAGCCTTTGGCAGGCAGAGACAGGAGAATCACAAATTCAGGGTTATTTTTTTACTACGCTCTGAGTTCGAGACCAACCAAGGTTGCATAAGACACTATAGTAAACAAAACCAAAAAAAGCAGACCGGATATTTATACTGTATTTGACTCCATCTGTAATTAGAAAACTCGGCGAAGGTACGGAATGTAAATCTTTTCATTATAAACGCTGACTGTACTGTCTTTCCTGAGTCCCTGTGCACACAGCCCTGAGACGCAAAAGGGCAACACTGGACTGGAAGGAGAGCGGGAAGATGGTGCAATTAAATCGGGGAGTTCAGGAGCCAGTGTGGTGACGGGAAAGAAGTTCTTCACAAATACTCAAATATTCTGCCACCCGCAGAGCTTGGCTCCAGCCGTGGTCCCTAAGCGACCACAGGCCTGGAGCAGTAAACTGCTTCCTGGCAACCTGGCATGGCCCTGCAATTTCAGTTAAGCGAGGACGGGAATGAGAAGCGTCAAGCAGGAGCTTCGGGCAAGCTGGCAATTCTTTGAACCGCAAGATGCTGTCCAAATTTTATTAAGGAGTACACTGAGTCCCTGAAACTTTCAAGTATGCAACAACTTTCACAAAGTCAAGCTCTGTGGGGAACAGGAACGTCCTCACTACCCTAGAATATCTGAATTCTTTGCTCACACTTGGGCCATACAGGGTGTGGGACACGCAACCCTATAACCTCAGCTCTTGAGAGGTGGAAGCTGGAGAAGCGGAAGTTTTGAGACCAGCCTGACCTACAGACGGCACCGTCTTTAAAAGAACCCAAACCAAACACGGTCATGGGGGAAAGGCGACAAGAAAGTGTCCCTTCACTTGCTATGGCTAAAGACTCCCCTGATCCCATAGGGAAGGTTTGGCAAAGCAGCTGGAATGGGTAGCGCAGGGAGGGTGTCAAGGACCCCAAGTCTGCAAGTCCAGCTATTGCATCTCTGGCCCCCTCTCGCTTTCTGCAGCCAAGCGGAGCCGCCAATACAGCAGGTCTGGCTGGCAGCCTGTGCTCTGCCCGCGGTATCAGTTTCCCGAAATGATAGCCTCACCACCTCGGTCACCGGCAGAAGCCTGAGGGGTTTCTGGAAGGGCGTTCGTGGTTCTGAGTCAGGGCACGCCTTCCCGCGTTAGACCGTCCCAGCGTCCCTTGTCTAGCTCCACCGCCCGCCCCGCCCTCCTCCGTGCCCCAGGGGAAGACCCAGCAACTCCCGAGTGCACTCGGGCAAGGAGCCTTAGGCCACCCCTTCTCCTGCCACTATTAGCATCTGGTCAGAAACCGAGACCAGCCAGAGGGCCCTGGAGAAATACAAACTCAGGGACTTGGTGCAGGGGAATGCCAGTCATATTTAGACCCTGTCGGCATCTCAGGTGTTTGCGTCTTCCTTCAATCCCCTTTATAATACTTGGAGTCAACTCAGCTCTACCCCACGCCAACACACACACACACACACACACACACACACACACACACACACACACACACACACACACACACA
>NW_004949129.1:3536487-3538954 GCF_000317375.1 Microtus ochrogaster | reverse complement strand
CACACACACACACACACACACACACACACACACACACACACACACACACACACACCGGGGGCTATGCTCCTCCTGCCTCCCTCCAATTGGCTGGCAGACTACTGGCGGAGCATGTGGGATTGGTTCTCTGATGGATGATGACTGCCTGACTGGACCACTGCTGTCTGGAGGAGTGGGCAGGGGCACAGGGGCTCTTCTCAAGTCTTCACTGATTGGTGGAGAAGGAGCCAGCCTGGGAGAGGATGTGCAAAGCTGCCGTAGCCCATCCGGAAGTTCCGACTTTCTTTGCCCTCAAGTCCTTTGAAACTCACTTGATGCGTGACGTGGTTTCTGAAGGGTGGGTGCTACCCTACCCTGGACTACGTAGTAAGACAGTGCCTATCTCAAAACAAGCTAACAAGAGAACTTTATTTATTGTAGGGAGAAATTAATTCTGAGCTCAGGGCTCCTTCACCTCTGGATCCTGGCAATGGGAGGAATTTACTGCGCACAACCCTACCGGCTTCTCTTTCCTTCCAACCTGGGTCTCTTTCATTTCTTCGTTTGTTGACTCAATGTATTCAAATATTTAGGTGTCTGTGATGAACGGGGCACTGGGGAGAAACGAGGGGCGCCAGTGGGGTTGGGGTGGAGGGCCCAAAGAAAGGATTAGATTTGAGGGATATGTCAAGGTATAAATACCTTTTAAAATCCAATCCTGTTCTCTCTGGGTAGTGATGGGAATTCAGGTTCAATACATAACGTGTGTTTTTTTTTAGTAAGAATTTTCATCAAAAAGTTAAACAAGCAGTTGCCAAATTCTATTCTAGCATCACTTGCATGGTCTTAATCTCGTCCCGATCCTCTCCTTCATCTTAGACAGGACCCAAATAAATGAGAGCTCTTCTTAAGGGTGTATATTTTATTGTACACACAGATGGCTGTGGTCCCTCCACACAGGCTGTTTGGGGAGAAATTAAAACTGTACTGATCATAATACTAAAGTAAAAATCCTTTTGGAATTAATTTTTTCAACAGCATGTTTATTGGATGATGGAAGCTTCTTTTCTAAAAATAAAACATATTTTTCTTTTTTTTTTTTTTTTTTTTTTTTTTTGGTTATTTGTCCTGGAACTAGCTCTGTAGACCAGGGAGGCCTCGAACTCAGAGATCCATCTGCCTCTTGAGTGCTGGGATTAAAGATGTGTGCCACCACACCTAGTTTGTGTGTGTGTGTGTTTGTGTGTGTGTGTGTGTGTATGAGAATGCATGGCTAGGCCATGCCCAGATTGTGTGTGTATGTATGCCATGCGTACTCATACCTTCTAAGGCCAGAAGGGGGCATTTAACGCCCTGGAGCTGAAGTTCCAGGAAATTGTAAACTGTCAGATCGGTGTTGGGAATCCAACTCTTGTCCTCTAGAAAAGCACCAAGGGCTCATAACTGACGAGCCGTCTCTCCAGCTCCTGACGGGAACTTCGAAAACAAATTAGAAGCACACTTTCCGATCTAAGTAGACTCTGGCTTGACTGGGTAGGAAACCGTGCTGTCAGATAAGGCGTCTATAAACATTCAGAGCAGATCTCGCGGTACCTGAGGACGGAAGACGTCTGGGGAGAGAGAAACGGCCATGTGTTCTCCAGCTCTCCCGGCTCGAGTTCCAGCCACAGACCCCGGCCCTGCTTCATTTGTCATTTATTTATATTTTAATGTGCGTTGGTGTTTTGCCTGCATTTGTATCTGTGTGAAGGTGCCGGATCTTTTGGAGCTGGAGTTACGGACAGTGGTGAGCTGCCATGTGGGTGCTGAGAATTGAACCCAAGTCCTCTGGAAGAGTAGCCAAGTGCTCCTAACCCCTTGAGCCATCTATCTCTCCAGCCCACTCCCATATCATTTGTAATTGCAGAAGGCGGGTATCTGCCAGGAGAGCTGATAGAGGATGTGTCTTCCCCTGATCTGAGCTGTAATAGGCAGCTTCTTCCTGGACCTGGACCAGGCGTGAGCGGATCATGTGGGGGCGGGGGGGGGGGAGATGGGGATGAAGGGATAACTGCTACTTTGTTTCTCTCTGCATATTAGCTCTACCGGTGCCCTCAGAACAGCTTAGCCAAGTAGATGCTCTAGCTGATGGCTACCTCTATTGCCTGTAACTCTTCATCCCAACCACAAAGCTAAGGTGCTTGTATTGTATTTGAAGAAAAACAGGGGGTCTAGAGAGACGGCCCAGAGGTTAAGAACATTGGCTGCTCTTCCAGAGGTCCTGAGTTCAATTCCCAGCAACCATATGGTGGCTCACAACCATCTATAATGAGATCTGGTGCCCTTTCTGGTGTGCAAGCACACACATAGGCAGAACACTGTATACATAATAAATAAATAAATCAAAAAAAGAAAAGAAGCCGGGCGATGGTGGCGCACGCTTTTAATCCCAGCACTCGGGAGGCAGAGGCAGGTGGATCTCTGTGAGTTCGAGACCAGCCTGGCCTAC
>NW_004949129.1:3528059-3536387 GCF_000317375.1 Microtus ochrogaster | reverse complement strand
CAAAAAAAAAAAGAAAGAAAAGAAAAACAGGGATCAATTATTAATTGAACTCTCTCTCTCTCTCTCTCTCTCTCTCTCGTAAAACAGGGTTTCTCTGTGTAACAGTCCTAGCTATCCTGGAACTTGCTTTGTAGACCATGCTGGCCTTGAACTCACAGAGATCTGTGTACCTTTAACTCCCAAGTGCTGGGGCTAAAGGCATGTGCTACCACTGCCCAGTTAAACTAAAGATTTTCAAACAGTTAAAGCGCTCAGAGGTACAGTACTTGGCTGTAGTAATAGGAGCGGCGGGGCTGCGTCCCCAGCACCCCAGCCACCTGGCTAGCTTATGCCCTGAAATAACAACACACAAACTGTATTCATTTAAACACCGCTTGGCCCATTATATCTAGCCTTTTCTCGGCTAACTCTCGCACCTGGACTAGCCCATTTCTTATAATCTGTTGTAGCTCACAAGGTGGCTTACCAGGGAGCTTCTAGCCTACGTCCATCCTGGGTCGGAGCTTCATCGCGTGTGCCTCAGAGAGCAGAGCTATACCCTTGTCTGCCCAGGAGCCGGGAGCATGGCGTCTCTGCTCCAGACAGCAGAGCTGTCGAGTCTCTGAGCTCACTTCCTCTTCCTCCCAGCGTTCTGCTGTTTACTCCACCCACCTATGTTCTAACCTATCAGGGCAAGCAGCTTCTATATTTAATTAACCAATGACCTTCCTCCATCACTTGGCCACACGTTGAATGATATATAGAGAGAAATACACAGATAGATATTCTGACACCATCCAGTTGAAGGTGCATTGAAACTGGGTGTGTAACCTAGGCTCACAACTCTCCGTGTAGCCCAAGATGACCCTGAAGTTCTGATCCTTGTCTACCTCCCAAGTGCTAGGATTATAGGTGTGTGCCACCATGGCTTGAAATTGAATCTGGGGAAATCTGAGATTTGCACATGATAGGCAGGATAAGCAAGCACTCTACTAGCTGAGCTATATCTCCAGTGAGAAGAATGTACATTATAGACAGTGGGATTCACTCCAGTGAGGTGAATTTATATTGTAGACATGTAGACATTAGAATTCATTCTTTTCTTTTTTTCTTTTCTTTTTTTTTTTGAGTGGGGAGTTTCGAGACAGGGTTCTTTGTATAGCCCTGGCTGTCCAGGAACTCACTGTAGACCAGGCTGTCCTTGAACTCACAGAGATCCTCCTGCCTCTGCCTCCCGAGTGCTGGGACTAAAGTGCATGCTTTAAAACGGGTACTCAACACGCATTTATTAGATAATGGATATAGATATACTCACACTGTTGTAACCCACCATTTGAGAAGTAGAAGTAGAGGGGTCAGGAGTTCAAGGCCAGCCTCAGCTACATAATGAGTTTGAGGCCTGTCTGGGCTACATGGAGCTCTTTCTCCAAAAATAAAAATAAATACATAAGTGAAAAGAAACAGCACCCTCCAGCTTTCTCGCCAGTGTTAGTCACCACACAGCTTACAGTCACCAATCCATCCTGAAAGCCGAAAGACTTGGTTCTCTGACTGAATGAAACTGTTGCAGTCCTCCAGTGGAACCACTTTGTCTCTGAGGATGGTTGAGATGTTTTAAATGCTGGAAAGTATCTTTAAAACCATAAGTTCAAAAGCCAGGTGTGATGGTGCACACGGATAATTTCAGCATTTGAGAGGCAGAGGCAAGTAGACCTCTGTGAGTTCGAGGACATCTTGGTCTACATAGTGAGTTCGGGGATAGCCAGAGTTATATAGTAAGACCCTGTTTCAAAAAGCACAGCAATAATTTCCCTCATATCTCTATACTTAGTTCTCTCTCATCACCCATCTCTCTCTCCGAAAGAAATTGCAGCAGGAGAGAAAATCCGGCGATATGTGCCAGCATGGTTTCTCTTCATCCAAACCCGTGATCACACTTGCAAATATGAGCGCTGGGGCTGAAACCCAGCTCTGTGCTTGTGCTTGGTACACGTGAGGCCTTTTTACACCCCCAGCACAGAACAAAACTCCAGACATCACAAGAAGGATGCTCCTGCATCCTGACAGCAGCCTCCTAGTGAGAATGCATGGGGTAGATATGTGACTGGAAAGACCCGCCACAGCTGTTTCCCAGCCTCCATGGGTGGTTGAGGACTGTCTGTCCATCTCTACCACTCTGAGGGTCCTCCCTGTGGCTGGATGGCTGGTGGGCTTGTGGAATGTTCTCTCCCAGAAGACGGCAGGGAAACCCAAGAATTCAAACCTTGGAGAGTAGACAATATGAAAAACAGAAACCAGGGCTGGATTGATGGCTTAGTGGTTAAGAGCAGGGCCAGGGCCACTCCTCCAAAGGACCTGGGTTCAAGTCCCAGGACCCACATGGCAGCTCACAACTCTGCATCCCCAGTCCCAACAGTTCTGGCACCGTCACACAGACACCCATACAGGCAAAACCCCAATGCACATAAATAAATAAATAAATAAATAAATAAATAAATAAATAAATAAATGATTTTAAAAATAAGTAAATATAAAAACAGAAATCAAGAACTATATCTGTGGGCTTAGTGACTGAAGGACGTGTCAAGCAGGCTTAATGGCCTGAGTTCCGTTTTCCAAACCCTCAGAGGAAGGGGAGAACTGACCTCAAAAATTGTCCTTTGACCTTCACATGGACGCTATGACATCAGCATGACTAAGTGTGCACACAGTAAGAGTGATAGTAATAACAGAAATAATAATAATACCCCCCTCCAAAAAAAGGCCAAACAAACAAAAATCCCACAAAAAACCCATCTTAGCGTTGGGGGACTGGGAATCAGAAAATGAGGCCCTTGCAGGTTTGCCCAGAAGGTGGCGCTACAAGACAAGCGCCGTTTAAATTCCCCTTAGCCTGGCTGGTATCAAGAATCCGGCTTTATGGAATCACACTTGAAGGACTTCTCTGGGTGGAAGTGGAGCATTGGAGCCCATTTCCTAGAGATGTCGTAGAAACCCTAGGCAGATATCACAGGGGAGCAGATCCCGCATCTAAGCCATGAACAGCTCGGTGGGGACGAGAAGGTGTGCGACCCTAGGAAACTGGGACAGCCGTTCAAACAGGGCCTATGATAAAGAGCTAGAAAACGAGGCCTTCCACCCTGGCTCTGGAGATGGACATTCTCTGAGTTAGGAGCAGGTTGGAGAAGAGGCCGGGAACTCCCACACTCAATAAAGTTAATCCTGCAAGGCAGGGAAAGACACTTCAGTGACACTGGTTGGACAAACTGGGGACCCCCAGGCCATGAAAGCGAAGCCCAAAAGATGGCTCATCCAATGACACACAGCTAACAAGGAACAGAGCTCGGAAGAAACGACAGTGTGCCCATCTGTTACCTCCCTCTCACTTGTGGTCTTGAGACAGAATCCCCTATGCAGTCCTGACTGGTCTTGAACTCACAATCCTCCTGTCTCAGCCCCCTCAGTGCTGATGAATACAGCAAGATGCTAGCCCTTGCTTGGCCTTTCTTTACCACATCAGCGTCTACAATTTGTATATGACATTTCCTTGACAATGAGCGACTTCCTGGCATTGAAAATGGTAACAGAATTTTTAACTAAAAGTCCCAATTCATCGTTTTCATCTTTTTTTTTCCAGATAAGATCTGAAAGATAAGGGATGTGCTCAGGGGTACAATGCTTCACCAACATGCATGGAATCCCAGGCTTACTCCCACATACATCTGTGTATGTGTGTGTGTGCATGTGTGTGCGTGTGTGTGCGTGTGTGTGCATGTGTGTGCGTGTGTGTGCGTGTGTGTGTGTGTCTTGCACCCATCAAGCTGCATTGATGTATCTGAAAACGGGAGTGTGTAGCCTGGGCTGGCCTTGACCTCCCTATGTAGCCTAGGATGCTCTGGAAGTTCTGACCTTCTGCATTCCCTGCCCCACCACCACCAAGCACTGGGGTTATAGGTGTGTACCACCGTCTCCTGTTTATGTGGGGTTGGGAACTGAATTCAGGGATTTGTGCATGCCAAGCAGGCACTCTGCCAGGCAATCTAGATCTCCGGTCATCTGATGTACATACATTGGAACTCATTCCTACCCCTTTAAGCTTTAAAAAAATTCACTACTCGTTTACTAGATAACATATATAGATATGCTCATGTATAGATGGTTTATTAGATATCATATATAGATATGCTCATGTATAGATGGCTTATTAGATATCATATATAGATATGCTCATGTATGGATTGTTGTTTTTTTTTAAATATTATTTATTTATTATGTATACAATATTCTGTCTGTGTGTATGTCTGCAGGCCAGAAGAGGGCACCAGACCTCATTACAGAGGGTTGTGAGCCATCATGTGGTTGCTGGGAATTGAACTCAGAACCTTTGGAAGAGCAGGCAATGCTCTTAACCACTGAGCCATCTCTCCAGCCCCTGGATTGTTTATTAGATATCATATATAGATATGCTCATGTATAGATGGTTTATTAGATATTATATGTAGATGTGCTCGTGTATAGATGGTTTACTAGATATCATATATTAATATGCTCATGTATGGATGGTTTGTGCAGTTGTTATCCATATCTAGTCTAAAAATTGTCTGTTGTTTGTTCTTCGGTCCTGGGTATGAGCACAGCGTTGAGTGTGTTAGGTAAGCAGTCTACAACTGAGCTACAGCCCTAGCTTTTTTGTTTGTTTTGTTTTTTTGAGATAGGGTTTATCTGTATAGCAGCCCTGTCTGTCCTGGAACTTGCTCTGTAGACCAGGCTGGCCTCACACTCACAGAGATCTGTAGTGATGAGGAGAGCAGGCCTGCTTTTTGTCCCGCCCAGCTCCCACATGGCTGGCTTTACACCGAAATAACAACACACAAATTGTATTCATTTAAACACTGCCTGGCCCATTAGTTTCAGCCCCTTATGGGCTAACTCTCACATCTCGATTAACCCATTTCTAATAATCTGTGTAGCACCACGAGGTGTGGCTTACCGGGAAAGATTCAGCATGTCTGACCTGGCGGCTGGCTCCATTGCTTCTGCCTCACTTCCCTTCTTCCCAGCATTCTGTTCTGTCTACTCTGCCTATCTAAGCTGCTGTCCTATCAAAGGTCAAGGCAGTTTCTTTATTAACCAATGAAAGTAACACATAGACAGAAGACCCTCCCACATCAGAGATCCACCTGCCTCTGCTTCCTGAGTGCTGGGATTAAAGGAGTGTGCCACCACCGAGTCCGGCTCATCCCTAGCTTTTAATAACATTTATTTTTTATTCGTGTGCATATGTATATCTACATATGAAGGCCTGCCAACACATGGCTGGGGACCAGCCACCTTAGTTTGTGGACCTGCCACAAGCTGCCGGGACCCACAGCAATTTCATAACTCTATCTATCTATCTATCTATCTATCTATCTATCTATCTATCTATCTATCTATCTATCATCTATCTATTTCTATCTATCTGTCATCTATCTATCTATTTGTCATCTATCTATCTATCATCTATCTATCTATCTATCTATCTATCTATCTATCTATCTATCTATCTATCTATCTATCTTGTTCTTCCAGACAGGGTTTTGCCCTCTCTGTCCTGGAACTTGCTCTGTAGATCAGGCTGGCCTCAAACTCACAGAGCTTCACCACCACTCGCTGAGAACGAGTGTTGTGTCCCTAACACTGAGTCGTCTCTCTAGCAATTCCACATTACGCTCTGAGACAGATCTCTCTCTAAACTCGCAGCTCACAGTCTCTGTCACACTGGCTGGCCGAGAAGTGCCCGGGACCCTCCTGTCGTCAGCTCTCCAGGGGAGCTGCAGAGTCACTGCCAGGCTCAGCTCCTCTACTTGGGCTCTAGGAACGTACTGGGGTCCTCTGCTTGCCCAGCAGTTATTGTAGCTACCGAGCCCCCTCCCCGGACCTTAATAGCATTTTTCCTTAACAATAAAATGAAGGTAGAGGCTGGGCGGTGATGGCACACCCCTTTAATCCCAGCACTTGGGAGGCAGAGGCAGGCGGATCTCTGTGAGTTCGAGGCCAGCCTGGTCTACAGAGTGAGTTCCAGGACAGCCAGGACTGATACACAGGGAAACCCTGTCTCAAAGGGAAAAAAATGAAGGTAGGAGTGAGTGGTGGTACATACTCATAAACCCAGAATTAGGGAGGTGGGACCAGAGGGTCAAGAGTTCAATACCATCCTCAACTACTGCAAATAGAGTTGAAGATCAGGCCAGGCTTTTGGAGATCTTGTCTCAAAAAAGCAAAACCTGATGATGGTGATGGAGATAACAGCGATGATGAGATGAGAAACACGTGCTTTCTCCTGCCACTTCCCAAAGGAAACCAGAGGCATGAACCAAAGAGAAAAAACTCCACAAAGTTCCCAGGAGACTTAAGCTCATCTGCGTTTGTTAAGCTCCATAGAAACATTCTGCTTCCTTCACCTGCGTAACTTCCGTGGCACCCCTGACCTCTGTGAGCCACAGATGTCATAATGTCACAGGTAGGAAAACCCAGTCTGTTCTCCGCTCCTGGGAACAGAAACAACAATGAGGCAGGAATCCAGGTGTGGGCTTCCCCAGGAAGAGGGTGAGCCTTTGATTAGGCCACCGCCCTGGCCCCACTGGGCTCACCCTTCCTGTTTGTTCCCTGGTCCACTCAGAGTGTTTCCTAGGGCCAGCAAGCTGGCTCCATCCATGGCTGCCAAAAATGGCCGGAATTAGACCAACGGGCAGCGGGAGCTGTGAGCAGAGAAAAGAGATGGGGGAGGGGGGGTCAGCGGAGCAGAAACTTTGGGGGCAACATTGAAATCACACCCAAAGCTAGGTGTAATGATTTGATTCACACCTATGATCCCAGCACTCAAAGCAAGAGATCTGCCACAAGTTCAAGGCCAACCTGAGTTCCAAAACTGAGTGTACAAACCTCAGTTGCAGATTGAGATTCTAAGAATAAGTAAATAACAATCAATCTGAGAATACAAAAATCCTCAGAAGCCTTGCAGTCCCTTGCCCTTCCTAGGAGGACCAGAGTGAAGACCCCTCTACTTTTGTGAGACAGGGATGGAACAATTGTTTACACAGCCTGCAGAGCCAGCTGGGACGCTAGTTTCCAGAGCCTGTAGGTAACGATCCTCTATCCTGCAAGCTAAAAGAAAAAAGGGAAGCAAATCAAGTGTGGATCCTTAACTCCAAATCCCTCTTTGTTGGGGTGGGGACAATTGGAGTCTCTCTTAAACTCTGTGTAAATAAACTGAGGGGCGCTAAGGGGTAACAGAGACAAAAGACAAAGGGGTTGAGAAGATTAGCAGGGAGACCAGAGAGCTAGGGCTTGTGGGACAAGCAGCCCACCAAGATGGCTCTCAGGGGATGCTTGCCGCTCAGACCTGGAGCAGCGGCAAGAAGGAGGGAATTAGAACGTCTCGGCACAAGCGGTCTTAAGGGATCTATTTGCAGGAGATGCAGAGGCCCAGAGGCTGCCTGTGTGCAAGCTGCTTAGGGCGCTGGGTCACAAGAGAGATAAGATGAATAAGGAGCCTCCCTGACGCCGGCTTTTCTCTCCTCTTCCTGACTCTTCCTTCCACTCTCCTTAAACCCACTGAATCCCTCAGGCAGCTGGGTCAACAGAAGTTGGATACTGATGCGTGTACAAGGGAAATAGGGGAGCCTTGAAACGGTAGAACCTGAGAGAGGTACCCCCGTGTACAGGGCAAATAAGGGCAGCCTGGAAACAGCTGGATCTGGGGAGATGGAAGTGCCTAGTGAGAGAGCGAGGGGGGTTCTGGAAACTGCCGGATCCAAAGAGGCCAATTTGTGTACCAGGGAAATATAGGGGAACCTGGAAACAGCAGGATCTGGGGAGACAATTCGTGTACGGGGGGGGGGGGGGCAGAGAGAGTGTGTGAGAAGCCTGAAAACGGTTGAATCTGGGGAGATTAAATGCATGTGCAGCGGGACCTAGAGCAGACTCAAAACAGCACAATCTGGGGAGAAGCATCAGTGTACAGCAGAAACTGGGATGGCCTGGAAACGGGTTCTCTGGGGACGGCAGAGAGTGGGGGTGTAGTAGGGAGGTGTGAGGGCCTGGGGTGCAGGAAGATAGGCAGGGATTGGAGCGGAGTCGTGGGATAGAGAGTTGGGGGCCTTTATGGAACCCCGCGGCCTGTTCGGCTTGAGCTAGACCCCTTCACATCTTCTTCCTACAGACAGACCGGGGTAAGGGAGCAGCTTTCCAGTGAGGAGCCATGGTTTTGTATGTCAGGAAAACAAGAGCTTTTGTGGGCCGTTGCTGCCCTCGGTCTGAAATAAGTAAAGCCTGTAATTCCCTAGGGGAGCTATCTAAGGAGCTGGG
>NW_004949129.1:3527203-3527959 GCF_000317375.1 Microtus ochrogaster | reverse complement strand
GGAGGAGGAGGAGGAGGAGGAGGAGGAGGAGGAGGAGTCTTCTTCTCAAGCCTTCTCTGATGGGGACAGGCCTCTTTCTGCTTGTCCAGTGACCGGCCTGACCTCTCTCTTCAGCGGTTCCCTTCTGACTGACAGACAGACAAAGACAGAGCTGCAGACAATGGACTGAAGGAGGCCCCACAAAAAGCTCCCTCCCCACTCACCAACCCCTGGGGAGAGGCCCCAGGCCAGCTAGGGCCAGAGCTGTCACTCTGGTGGCTGCTGTCTTCAGGTGACAGGCCTTCAGGGGACAGGGGTGACTAGGAGCCTGGAAAGGCCTGGGATTTTTGGGATTCTGTTTGTTCCTCTTGGAAACCAGAACTGCCCAGCCGGCTGCCTCCAGGGGAAGAAAGGCGGCTGCCCTGCCCCAGCAGCATTGCCCCCGCAGATCCTACTGTTTGCTAGCTGTGGGGTCTAAGGCCAGCTAGAATACCTTTCTGGGTCTCAGTTTCTCACCCATAACATGAAGAATCATTCTAAATTTGGAAGGAGCCTTACAGCTCTAACGTGAAGATTTTTTTTAATTTGTTAGATTTTTTAAAAAAAATACCAATCCAAGCCGGGCGGTGGTGGCGCACGCCTGTAATCCCAGCACTCGGGAGGCAGAGGCAGGCGGATCTCTCTGACTTCGAGACCAGCCTGGTCTACCAAGGGAGTTCCAGGACAGGCTCCAAAGCTACAGAGAAACCCTGTCTCGAAAAACCAAAAAAAAAAAAA
>NW_004949129.1:3512688-3527103 GCF_000317375.1 Microtus ochrogaster | reverse complement strand
CCAGGACAGGCTCCAAAGCTACAGAGAAACCCTGTCTCGAAAAACCAAAAAAAAAAAAAAATACCAATCCAATACCAATACCCCCACTCCCATTCCCTCCACACACCCTCCCACACCACCCCCATCCAATCCCCAGAGAGGGTAAGGCACATTGCCTTGTGGAAGGTCCAAGGCCCTCTCTACTTTTTCTTGGCTGAGCAAGGTATCCATCCAAAGAGAACAGAATTCCAAAAGCCAGTACATGCAGCAGAGATAAATCCTGGTGCCACTACCAGTGGTCCCTCAGTCTACCCCAGCCATGCAACTGTCAAGCACATTCAGAGGGACTAGTTTGATCCTATGCTTGTTCCTTCCCAGTCCGGCTGGAGTTGGTGAGCTTCCGTTAGCTCAGGCAAACTGTTTCAGTAGGTGAACCCATCATGGTCTTTAACCCCCTTGCTCATCTTCTCATTCCTTTCACTCTTCAAGTGGACTTTGGGAGCTCAGCCCAGGGCTCCGATGTGGGTCTCTGCCTCTGCCTCAGTCAATTGCTGGATGAAGGCTCTATAACATGAAGATTCTTAATAGACTCGGAGAGACCTGAGAGGTGCCTTTCTCCTGCTTAAGGCCATAGGCAAACATCGGGAGGAGGTTGGCTTTAAACACTGTGGGAGTGTTTAAAGGCAAAGGTGTTTCCTGCATCCATAATGCCTCTAGAACATGTGTGTCTCTGCTTTAAGTCACTCCAATGAGCCCTTCCCTTTAAGCAAAACTATTTTTTATCTTCAACCACCTTGGGCTTCCTGATTTAGGATGGGTTGGGGGGTCTGCTCTGGGAATTTCACCTCCCTGCCTGTTTCACGCTGCTCCCAGGCCCCCAGCTCCTTGGGACTGTCTTGAGCACGACCTCTGTTTTTTTTTGTTTTTTTTTTTTTTTAACCCCATGTCTCCTGAAAGCTGGAATGTTTGGGAAGAAGAGTTCTATTTGACATCTTGCAGCTAAACTCCAGAGTCTCAAGGAGGGGACCAGCTTTCCCGATGGAAAGAGTTGTAGGGACCTCAAATCCTTGAGCATTGCTGTTCCCTACCTCTACCAAGCCTGGAACAGCTTTACAGGTTACAGCTTACAAAGCTACAAGCTGGGAGTCTATCAAAGACCATCTGTAAAGAAGCCAAGCTCAGCCTGGGGTAGTGACATCATAGTGTGTGGGATTATGGACACATGGTCCCGAGAACCACTGGGCTAGCCCAGTCTGCATGGTTTGAATGTGCTTTTCCCTTCTTCCTCTTACATTGCTGTTGCTGTTGTTTTATTTTGGATATATTTGGGGGTGGGGTGGAGGGAAGTACTGTCTTACTTTGTAATTCAGGCTGGCCTGGCACTCACAGTGTAGCCCAGGCTGGCCTTGGACTTGCCTGAGTAAGTCCCCAGTGTTTTCATTTTACATTCAGGCTTGAGCTACCATGCGTGACCTTCTCCTTAGCCTGAAATACCACAAGGACACAGCTAGGGCTCATTATCTGATGGACCCAGAAACCTGTATTTTGCCCCCACCCCTCGCCCCCATTTCCAGCATGGGTTCATTATCAAAATGACAGAGGCCTGCCTGTCTCAATCTGGTGGTCAAATGACCCCTTCCCAGGCGTCTAAGACCATTGGAAAACACAAATATTTACATTACGATTCATAACAGGAGCAAAATTACAGCTATGGAGTAGCAACAAAAATAATTTTATGGTTGGGGTCACAACAAGAGGAACTGTATTAAAGGGTCACAGCATCAGGAAGGTTGAGAACCCCTGACCTAGAGGGAAGGGTAACTGCCTGTCTTCCTTCTCCTAGGGAACTCAGGGCACCTACCTCTACATAACCCAGAAAACGGATGTCCTGGGAGAGTGTTGGAAGCTTGGCCCTGGAGACCCCATGCTATCAAAAATGGCCAGGGGAGTGGGGGTGCAGAACCATTGACACAGGAGGGTCAGTCATTCCTAAACAGAGGTGAGCGCAGGACACCTCTAGCTCTGTTTGCTTGGACACTTGCTGGGATGCAGCCGCTACTCTTAATGAGTCCCCACGACGATGATGCGGGGTGGGGGTGGGGGGGAGGACTGAAGGGGTAGTGGGTTGGGCAGAGGAGGGGAGGGGGAGGGGAACTGATTAGAATCCTGGCCGTCTGTCGAATGCTGCTGAGATGGAGGTAATCACTGAGCGGGCGAGACAGCACGCTCGGCGACAGCAGGCGGCCCGGCCGTTGCCGTAGCAACCGCGGCCTCCGGGGCGCGCGGCTCAGCGCTGCTCGGCGTCCGCGGCGGAACATCTGCTTTGCGCCCGGCTGCTGGGAGTTGGGGGGGCGCCGGCTCGGTGGCTCCCCCCACCCTGCGAAAAAGAAACAAATTAGGCCAACTGTCCAATGAGGGGCCGCAAATGTATTTATTAATGTGAGGGAAAGGTTGTTCCGGAGCGCAGTTTGATTAATGTTTGAGTCTTCAGCTTGTCAGTCTGGTTTTGTCTCCTGCAAAGGGGAGAGGCGGGGGGAGGGGATGGGCAACCGGGGAGTAGAGAGTAGGCTGGTAGGGGAGTGGGGAGGAGAGAGACAACAAAGCGGGAGGGGATGTTAATAGCCAAATAGGTTCTTTTTCATGTTTCCCTCCGCCTGCCACCCTTGATGGATGGCTCAGACAGACACTGGAGAGCATTAGGAAGACGTGAGCCCCTTCAGAGCGCTGGGAGAATGGAGGAGACAGGGCAGTAGGAGCCTGGCTGGGGTCTTTGGGGAGGGTTGCAAGGGAATGACCCCAGGAAACGGACAACTCCTGGGGAAACCGCAGGAAACCGACGCTGACTGTGTACAAGTGTTCCCTTGGCCCCCTATCGTCTCAGGTCCTTAGAGACTGGCACCAGAGGGTACTGATGCGTGTCTCTCTGACTCACAGGCCGGCTCAAGAAGCATTCGGCCGGCTTAGGGTTGCGTAGGAGCGGTGGTCAACTCTTCCCTGAAATCCACACCTCTTGCCTCGTCCTCTTTTCACTCAACCCCTCTGTGGCGTTCCCGTCTTGACGTCGGGCGCCTCCTGCCTCCTGAATTCCTTGTCTCTGCTGTTGTTTCTTTCCTCCATCTCCTCCACCCCAGCTGGGTGACATCAGCCGCCTGGGCTGCTCTGGCCTGCCTTGCTGAGATGCTGTCTGTGGAGCCTGAACACGCACAATGCTTATTACTTTCTGAAGCCATGGAGACAGAGGTTCCCCGCTGGAACCCCTAACTTGACCCTATTCTTGAGAGAATGCAACTCTATCCCTTTCCCCGCTCTTCCATCAAAGGCTTCTTCTCAGCCCTAGCCGGCTAGGTACCTAGAAGCTGAAAATTACAGGTTTCTGGCCAGGCCTGAGACTCAGAAACGCAGGAGTCTCCAAAACTCAAGCCCCTCTGAGCCCCTCTGAGCAGAAGCTTCCTCTTAACAATCCCATGTCCCCAGTGCTAAGATGGACTTTGTGTCACATCTTTCCTGCTCATTCAAGAAAGGAGTACATCCATGAACAAGAAGAGCTTTGCAAGAGGGAAGCTATTAAATGCTAAACAGCTGCTGAAGCAGGTCAAACGTCACTTCCTGAGAAAGTTTTACACCGAATATCATCGGCAACATTGTTGTTGCTAAAGTCTTGGGGTGAAGGGATAACCCAGTTCAGATGTGGCCACAGTAGTTAGTGTGGGTGAGAGCCGAGGGCTTACCTCAGACCGAGTTCAACACTGGTTTCCCTCACCAACTGGATGTCTTCGGGTGAAGTGTGTAGCCTAAGCCTTTGTCTTCTTGTCAGTAAAATGGGCATTGTGATTGCTTTTGGTTCCTGGGGTGGCAGAAGGGATGTGTGAGCCATTCTACATGAAACTAGCAAACACCTGGAGATCCTCCTGCTTCAGCTTTAAGAGTCCCTGGATGCCAGAGACACGTGGTCACACCCAACCATGACCTCTGAAGACTTTCTAGCCCTTTCTTTTCTCCCTCACCTCATTCATTTCCATAGGGTTTCACGTACCGTAGGCTAACCTGAAATCATCTCTTAGTTGAGGATCGCCTGGAGCTCCTGGTTCTATCTGTCTCATTTTCGAAGTACTCGGGTTACAATGTATGCTGCCATGGCAACCCTCAAGTCCCACTTTAAAAAGGAAAAGAAAAAAAAGAGTTAAAAAACTACAAATTGGGCCAGTGAGATGGCTCAGTGGGTAAAGGTGCTTGCCACCAAGTCTTAAGACCTGAATTTCAAAGCCAGGCAATGGTGGCATCTGCACCATTTTATCCCAGCACTTGGGGAAGCAGAGGCAGAGGACCTCTGAGTTTGAAGCCAGCCTGGTCTACAGAGAGAGTTCCAGGACAGTCAGGGCTCCACAGAAAAACCTTGTCTCAAAAAGAAAAAAAGAAAAAATGAGTTTGATGTCTAGATCCCACATAGTGGACAGAGAAAACTATCTTAAATTGTGTTCTGGACCTACACACACAGTTCACGGCATGGGTGCCCTCCCCATAAATAAATATTTACAAATCTTTTGTTTCTTCTTTTTTTTTTTCCTTTTTATTGTTATGAGGCAGGGTTTCTCTGTATAACCACCCTTGCTGTCCTGGAACTCTATTTGTAGACCATACTGACCTTGCTTCACCTGCTTCAGCCTCCCAAGTGCTGGGATTAAAGGTGTGCACCACCACCGCCTGGCATATTACAAATCATTTAAGGAGTCATATATTCATTGCCAGATGGGCAGAATGGGCATCAGATGCCCCCCTAACACCCAGCTTCAAGGAAGGAGCCTTATGACTGTGAGCTGGGTCAACCCGAAAGGAGCTGCAGAGCCCAGGTGATCAGAAGTGAGAGACTGGGTGGAGTGGGATGCAGATTGGCAGAATGTGGGTGCGGATGCCCCTCAGAGGCAGGGAGTCCTAGTAGAGAGTGTTTGGCTGCAGGCCTCTGCCTCCCCAGTGCTGGGGTGAAAGGTATTCACCACTATGCCCAGCTCATTTTCCTTTCCCTTCCTTTCCTTTTCTTATTTTTTAGGGGAAGATTAATTTAGCAGTAGTATGTGGTGGTATATAGAATACACGTTATACATTCTACATTTATGAAGGAGAGACAAGAGATCAGGGATGATGCCCAAGGAGAAAATAAAGACTGACTACGGAAACAGGGAAAGTACGGTGACAGAATGACATTAGGGAGGGAGGGAAGCCGCACCGAGCTCGAAAACTTTGAACTTGAGCGATGGGGAGGGCAGCGGAAGAAACAGTGTTTAGGCAACCTTCCTCAGCTCCGGCTGGAGTCCCAGCAGCCTTAGCTCAGTGATCGCGGCAAAGCCACTGCTTATTATGACTTCCTACCTCCTGCTTGTCCATTCAGATAGAAAGTCAACCAACTTCCATCAGCCCGACGCGTGTTTTGAGATGTTGGGAATTAATCACCTTGCGTATCTTCCTTTGTCCACCTGCCTCCCCATAACTGATCTTAGAGGTGAAGGGTTCACCTCGTGGTGAATATAAATAGCCCTTTTGGGGGGCTTAAGGCTGAGCTCCACCGGCCTAACACTTTAACAAATGAGCCAGGAAGAATGTGCCCATCACATAGGTCCTGTCCGCCGGGACCAGAACTCTAAGATGGTGTGCGGTTTGACTACCGAGTAATGAGGCAAATTTATAAACAAACACCCTAGGAGCCATTTCTCTCTTTGAGGATATTCCCTTCAAAGCCTCTGCCCAGGAGGCTGCCCTTGTTCCAAATGCTTCTCTGGCTGAAGAGGCGTGGTAGGGTTCTGTGGGGACCACTTTGGCTGTGGCGTATTTGGTTGGCTCCCCTCAGAGCCTCTAGATCTGCATCTCTGGAAAGTGGGATGGTTTGGTTGCCAACATCCTTCAAAGAAATTTCCAGACTGCTTTTAACAATGGTGAAATGTTGAAAGGAAATCGTAGCTGGGCCTGGAGGAGGCTGAGGTTAGGTAGGAGAAGTGACTGAGGAATTCAAGGCCAGCCTGAGAAATGAGGCAAGACCTTGTCAAACAGACAAAAACCAGACACACAGTGTTTCTTTTCTATTTTGTGCCTTTCCCTCCCTCTGTTCCCTTTTCCCCTCCAGTCCTGACTTCCTCCTTCTCTTCCTCCTCCTACTTTTTGAGACAGGGTCTCACTGTGCAGTTCTTGTTGTCCTGTAGCTCTCCCTGTAGACTAGGCTGGCTTTGAACTTACAGAAATCCACCTGCCTCTGCCTCCCAAACAATGGAATTAAGGCGTTCACCACTACAGCCAACTTCTCTTTTTTTCTTTTTTCTTTTTTTTTAATTTATTTATTTATTAAGGATTTCTGCCTCCTCCCTGCCACCGCCTCCCATTTCCCTCCCCCTCCCCCGATCAAGTCCCTCTCCCTCATCAGCTCTAAGAGCAATCAGGGTTCCCTGACCTGTGGGAAGTCCAAGGACCGCCCACCTCCATCCAGGTCTAGTAAGGTGAGCATCCAAACTGCCTAGACTCCCCCAAAGTCAGTATGTGCAGTAGGGTCAAAAACCCATTGCCATTGTTCTTGAGTTCTCAGTAGTCCTCATTGTCCGCTATGTTCAGCAAGTCCGGTTTTATCCCAGGCTTTTTCAGACCCAGGCCAGCTGGCCTTGGTGAGTTCCCGATAGAACATCCCCATTGTCTCAGGGTGTGGGTGTACCCCTCGCGGTCCTGAGTTCCTTGCTCGTGCTCCCCCTCCTTCTGCTCCTGATTTGGACCTTGAGATTTCTGTCCGGTGCTCCAATGTGGGTCTCTGTCTCTGTCTCCTTTCATCGCCTGATGAAGGTTAATATTCAGGAGGATGCCTATATGTTTGTCTTTGTTTCTTGAGATCAAGTCTCACGCTGTAGCCTAGGCTAGCCCCAAACTTGTGGTGGTCCTTTCTCAGTCTCCCACCAGCTAGGACTACAGGCTTGTTGAGATTACAGGCATGCGTCATTACCGCAGCTGGCTATAGACTCTATTCAAAATGATTCTTTCCATAGAGTTCTCTCAGGAGTCACTATGCTGTGAACCCTTCAGCAGGGTTCAATGAAGACATGGAAAACATGTGGTGGAAGGAAGGAACCAACTCCTGAAAGTTGTCCTCGGGCCTCCACAAGAGTGCATGGCACCACCACAATATACATACATACACACATGCACATACATACAAACATACATGTATACATATAAACATACATATAAAAATACATACATACAAATACACATACATACAAACAAGCATACGTACGTACATAAAATGTAAATTAAAAAAAAAAGAAAAACACTCGGAGATAGATAAGGTAGTTTGAGGTCACCCCTGGGCTACATATGAATTGGAGGCTAACCTGGGCTATAGTCTGAATAATGGAAAAGGATTACCTTGTCAGGTGATAAGTTCCCTGTCACTCAGAATATCTGAGAAAGGGCATCATCAGGGTTACTATAATAAGAACCCTTACAGCAAGAAGCCCCTTGGTTAGCTGGGTCTGCTGAACTCTGAAATTCTAGCTCATCGTGTCTCTGTTTAGAAAAGAGAGCCAGTCACTGCCTCATTACTCCGTGGCCTGCATTGTAGCAAGTTTACAGAAACTGCCCACAACCCACTGATTGTGCCCATCTTGGGAGCCCCAGACAGAAGCCTCCTCATTTTGTCTTTCCGGCTTTCCTGCCAGTCTCTTCACTGGCCTCTCATCTGCCCATGGCTGATCTTGCCCAGAACTTTTTCAGGACAGGGTATAAATTTGGGGGCAGGCCTTGAATTGCATGTGTACTGAAGGATGACCTTTGAACTTCTGATCCACCTGCTTCCACCACACCCGGGTACTGAGAGTATAAGCACAGGCTACCACACCTGGTTCATGTGATACTAGGGATCAAAGCCAGATTTTCATACATGTCAGGCGAGCACTCTGTACCAACCGAGATGATCCCCCAGCCCCTTCTAAAACAAAATAAAACAAAAACCAAAAACCAAGGTCTTACTATGTAGCTTAGGCTGGCCTGGAACTCACTGCAGAGCCCAAGCTGGCCTCAAACTCATGACAATCCTCCTGCTTCCGCCCTGCAAATGCTGGGATCACAGTCACACGTCCCCGTATCTGGCTAGTCGGCCTAGAACTTTCCATGCCTGTTTCAGGACAGGATTCCCTGTTGGACATGGGAATGCAGTAAATTCTACCGGTCCATCTCCCTTCCTCTCAGCTGAGGCTAAATGTATTTGTCATTTACTTTCAGGGCATAGGTGGTGCTGCCTTAAGAAAAGAAAACTGTGGGGCTGGAGAGATGATTCAGAACACTGCTTGCTCTTGCAGAGGACTTGGGGTTCAGTTCTCAGCACCCACATGGCAGCTAACAACCATCTAGAACTCCAGTTCCAGGGGACTACGTGCTCTTCTGACCTCCTACAGCACCAGGAACACACGTGGTACACGTGCATACATGAAGGAAAAACACCCATAGACATATGAAATTTAAAAATAAATATATCCAAAACAAAGGAGAAGAAGAAGAAGGTAAACTAGGGTCCCAGACTCTTGCTTAAATGATGGGAAGTGGGGTAGTGGGATGGGGTGGAACCAGGGAGTTCCAGGTCCCCAGGATGGGCTGCACATCTCAAAAACAAGGATGGCAGAGAAAGCATGGCAGACCCAGGCCTCCCTTTCCTCTGCAGCTGTCCCCAGGTCTTTCCTGTTTTAGCCACCGGAAGAAAGATGAGCCGGCTGAGGAAGGACGGTGGGAGAGAGGGCGGGAGAGAACAGATGCGTTTTTATCTGGCTGGGGTCTCCCTGAGCTGTAGCCATGTGACTACCTGACTGATCTGGGGTCTCCATCATGTCCCTACCTGTCCACAAGACAGATCAGGCTGCCCTTCTTGCTGGCCCTCCCCCTCCGTGCCAGGGGAAGGTTGCTAGGATAATTATAGCCTGCTTGTTTCTCTCTCTCCCTTCCCGATTCCTTTGGGTCCTAGAATTTTTCTCTTCTTTTCCTTTTTAGGGGGACTGAGTCACCTCATCCACAGCATGAGGAGCTGGAATCTGGAAGGCTCCCTTCAGCAGAAATCATAAGTTGAAACTCAGATCTCATTCTTCATGTTTGTCCTTCAATTTAGCAAGCCAGAGCGTTTCTCCCAAATGCCCGAGCTCTTTCAGTATGGACACAGCTGCTGTCCACAGAAGGATGGCCTCTCTGTTCAGTCTTGGAGCGGCCTGTTGTGTTGTTTTGCTTTGGGTATAAGATACCAAACCTAGGCTTTCACACATTCTAAGCAAGTGCTCCATCCCAGAACTACACCCAGCCTTCTTTTTTACCTTATTTATTTATTTATTTATTTATTTATTTATTTATTTATTATTGTTGTTTATTTTGAGACAAGATCTTACTGTGTAACCCTGGTTGGCCTGGAATTTACTATGTAAACCAGGCTGGGCTCGAACTCACAAAGATCCACCTGTCTCTGTCTCCCTTGTGCTAGGACTAAAGGCGTGCACCGCCATAACCACCCATACCTTTTGTTTTGAGGCAGAGTTTTGCTAAGTTGCCCAGGCAGGCAGTGAACTTTCAATCCTCCTGCCTCAGCCTCCAGAGCAGCGGGAGACGACAAACCTGTACCACCAGGCATGGCCAGCAGACCTGAGTTTCATTCACACCTGGTTCCATTGCTATAAACTCTATGACCTTTGGCAAGCTGTAAAATATCTTGAGCCTCAGTCACTGCACCTGTGAAGTAGGAACAGTTATGCCTCTGGTTCAGATTTTGTTTGTTTGTTTGTTTGTTTGTTTGTTTTCTGACAGGGTCTCACAGTGTAGACCAGTCTTGCCTCAAACTCGGGGTCTTCCCGGCCTCCTCAGTCTCTGAGGCGCTTGTCAGGATGACAGGTATGACGGGCTTTTACTTCACAGAATTAAAAAAATAAAATGTCCATAAAGTTGTTAGGTGGTGACCAGTAAAGTGAGTGCTCAAAATATGACAGCTGTGACCCCGGAGGTGACATTTGTCTGTGTGGAACAGAGAGTGAGAGAGACTGGGGGGGGAGCACACAAGCCAGGAAGGAGAGTGCTGGAAGGGAAGGCCTGGCTGAGCGCAAGATGGAGGCAGAGAGGGAGGAAGACCGGCAGGAGACAAGGGAAAGAGACAGACCCTAGGCCGGGAGAGAGAAAAGATGGGAAAAGACAGGATGAGCCAGAACAAGAAAGGGACGGACAGACAGCAGATGGGGAAGGAAGACGCAACAACAAAGGGTGGGGAGAAGACGCAGCTGGTGCCAAACAGACATGAGGTGTGGAGGGGGCAGGAGGGAAAAGGAACCCGAAGGGGAGGTGCTGGTGTCAGAATGAGATGAGGAAGCGGGCCCAGGACAGACAGACCGAGAGCGATCTGGGAAAGTGGAAGACAGACAGACAGATGGCAGGGACAAGAGGGTGCCCTGGGTTGCTTGCATTCTGCTGTGTTTCCTAGCTAATTGAGTTAAATTGTTGTCAGAGATGTAATTAAAGGGTAGAGAGAACTCTCTGGCAGGCCCGAAACAGATGGAGGGGGCTTTAATTGGTAATTAAATTCTTCCCTGGCAGCTGAGGAAGGAGCTAGCGCTTCAGCCTCACAAGGCCACGGGTGGCCTTCCCCCACTCCAGACCGCTCTCAGGGGCCCTTTGGGGAGGGGGCTCTGCTCTGCTCACCAGCAGCCTGCCAGGCGGGGCAGCTTGGTAACTGGAGGGGGATGGATGCCAAAGCAAGCCTCTTCCCTGACTGTGACTGGCTGGGCTCCCAGGGGTCAAGCCAAACACACCTGCCTTGTGCCCACCCTTTCCAACCTTTCCTTTGCCACACATCAAGCTAGTCTTGACCAGTGAGTTCCTATGTGATTATTATTGCTTCTGGCACGTGTGTATGTGTGTGTGTGTGTGGTGGGGGGGTGTCTCAGGGAGAATCATGGGGTACCAACCCTGCTTCCGGGAGAGTTAGTTGGTTCAATCGGGGACCTCCACAGATCCCTTCCAGGAAACATCCAGAGAGATTCCATTCTGCTTGGCATTGTCATGTCCAGCTGACCCCAATTCCATGTTTTACTTCCACTACACGGGTAGGACAGGAACAAGGTCAGCAGCCTGGATGGACACAGAGTTTTGTTTGGCGGCCTAGGGTGTGGGTATTTAGACAGGTCCACCCCTGCATAGGAGAGCAGATGGCTCAGAAACCCACGTCTTCTCAAACATGTCTACTTCAAAGAAAGAAGCAAAAAGATGGGCCGGCGAGATGGCTCAGGGTATAAAGATGCTGAGTTTTACCCCCAGGACCCATACAATGGAAGGAGAAAATCAGCTCCTGTTGTCCTCTGACCTCAGCAGGCATAGCATTGCATGTGCAGGTACACACACACACACACACACACACACTCTAGAATGAAAGAAAGAAAGAAAGAAAGAAAGAAAGAAAGAAAGAAAGAAAGAAAGAAAGAAAGAAAGAAGGGGGAAAGAGAGAGAAATAACAGAGTAAACAGAAGAGGTTTTCTTTCTTTCTTTCTCTCTCTCTTTCCTTCTTTCTTTCTTTCTTTCAAAACCTAAAGAAAAGTTAGGCATGAAAAAAAAATCCAGGGCCGACACTGCATCCTTGCAGAGCTGTGTCTACGAGACAGCAGTGCAGAACCACGCTTACACAGCCAAGCTCCAT
The DNA here is from genome assembly GCF_000317375.1 of Microtus ochrogaster. NCBI lineage: Eukaryota > Metazoa > Chordata > Mammalia > Rodentia > Cricetidae > Microtus > Microtus ochrogaster. The sequence goes on along the minus strand of NW_004949129.1, from coordinate 3,515,447 downwards.
GTAAGCAAGGAGCCAAGGGTGTCAGCAAGCTCCGAGCCCCTCAGACCATTCTTTGTTTCTTCTTGGTGAGGCCTGGAGTCATGAAGGGGTTCCAAGCGGTTTCTGGAGAGCGTCGTAGAAATACATGATGGGAAGGTTTATGAGACACAGCGCTGGCCTCCAAGGGTTTTACTCGCTTTCGGAACTTGTCCTGTCTTTTACCTTCCTCCCACAGAAGCCGGTCTCTTTGCCTGGAATTCTGCTCCCCATCCTGACAGTCCATTTTCTTGAACTAATCTTTGACCTATCCCAAAGCTAAGCCTTTGCTTCATTATTTCTTCTCATAGTTACTATTTATTTGTTTATTACATGTACGAGTGTTTTACCTGCACGTATGTATGTGCACCGCGTGCATGGAGGCGAGAGAGGACACCAGATACCCTGGACTGGAGTCAGACGCTTGTGAGCCACCATGTGGGCGCTGAGAATGGAACCTGGCTCTTCTGCAAGACCAGCAAGCGCTCTAACCACTTGGGTTGCTATCTCTTCAACCCAAGCCTTCATTTTTTTTTTTTAGAATGCTACCTTTGTCCCATTTGTCTATCAATATCTACCAACCCAACATCCCTTGTTCCACTATCCCTACCTCAGCATCCTCTATCCCAACGTCCTTCCTATCCTCAAGTCCACCCTCATCCCAACCAATTTCAGCACCCTACCCCATTATCTACCCCATGCCAATATCCGCCATCACGACATCTCCCCACTCGAGCATCCTCTATCCTCAAATGCCCACTATGGGAACACCCCAAGTGCCAACACCTTCTCCATTCTGTATCTCCCCATCCAAATCCTGCTGTCACTGATTGGGTTATCCAACCCCTCATAGCTTCTGTAAGCCTTAAGAATGGGACCAAGGATCCCATTCATCTCACACCCACATGGTGGCTCACAATCATCTGACTGTAACGCCAGTTCCAGGGATCCAGCACCCACTTCTCGCCTCCCTGAGTACCATGCACACAAATGGTGTAAGACAGATTTGTTTTTTTTGTTTTGTTTTGTTTTTTTGTTTTTGTTTTTGTTTTTGTTTTTCGAGACAGGGTTTCTCTGTGGTTTTGGAGCCTGTCCTGGAACTAGCTCTGTAGACCAGGCTGGTCTCGAACTCACAGAGATCCGCCTGCCTCTGCCTCCCGAGTGCTGGGATTAAAGGCGTGCGCCACCACCGCCCGGCTTGTAAGACAGATTTGTATGTAGGCAAAATATTCACACATAAAATAAAATATATATTTATTTATATATGTATAATATACACATGTGTGTATATATATATGTTTTTGAGGCACATGTATGTTTTTTATGACAGGGTTTCTCTTTGTAATAGCCCTGGTCCTGGAACTTGCTTTGTAGACCAGGTTGACCTCAAATTTACAGAGATCCTCCTACCTCTGCCCCTCTAGTACTGGGATTAAAGATGTACAACCACGTCCAGCTTGGATTTAATTTTTTTTTTAAAGAGGAGTTTCAACTCTTACATTTTGGCAAAATTTGGTGAATTTGACTATGGGGGAAGCATCCTGTTTCAGTCAAAGCAGGTCTGCTTCTCTGATTTTGAGCAATATATTAGAGTTCTGGTCAGGGTATGCTGGCAAGGGTTTAACGGCTGCCATTTCCTGGGTTGCCACAGATAAGCCGTGATGTGGTGTTTGTCCATTTCTGTGGTGTTAAACACTCCCAGCAAAGGCCATTTCCAGCTAGGTGGTCAAATCCTACCCTTTAAAAATAAGGCAGACCTGGGTACATAGCTCAATAATAGAGCGCTTGCTTAGCCAATGCATGCTTGGGTTCCGTCCCCAGCACACACACACACACACACACACACACACACACACACACACACACACACAGTCTTGCTTATGCTTGACCACCTGAGGTACATCTCTAGCCCCCCCTTATTTTTCTTTTTCTTTCTTTCTTTTTTTTTTTTTTTTTTTTTTCCAAGACAGGGTTTCTCTGTAGCTTTGGAGTCTGTCCTGGAACTAGCTCTTGTAGACCAGGCTGGCCTTGAATTCACAGAGATCGGCCTGCCTCTGCCTCCTGAGTGCTGGGATTAAAGGCGTGCGCCACCATCGCCCAGCACAAATGTCATAATTCTTAGGAATGACTAGAACTCTATTATGTATTCATACCATATTTTCTTTAGCCACTCTCCTGGGCGTCTCGGCCACAACTGGGCTATTGTAGAGGTACAGTCACCACAGATGTGCCAGGGTCTCCCCTCTGCTGACTAGATTCCCCCAGGCACCTACGTGGTCCAGTGATCATCCTGCAGGTACCTACATGGAAGTGGTCCGTGGTCCAGTGATCACTGGGTTCTATGTCGGTTCTATTTAGCGCTTTGGTGGAGCCTCCATACTGATTTCCACAGTGGCTGTATTAATTTTTATCCCACTGGCCGTGAACAAGGCTTTCTATCTAGTCTCACCCGTGTTCCATCTAAGGCTAGGAGGAGCAAAGAAGCACACTCTTCTCCTCCTAAGTCTGTCTCCCATGCCCAGGTACAGCCTTGGGTGATTTCCCTTTGTTTGTTGAGGGGGTGCAGGAGGGACTAGGGCAGGTCCAACCCCTTTAGGCTATCCAGGACTGGTGACTTCAGCAGCTGTTGTTTCTCTCCCAGAGTAAGCAGCAAGTGGGAGGGTAGAAAGGAGGGAGGGTGATGAGGAGGGAGGGTGGAGAGGAGGGAGGGTGATGAGGAGGGAGGGTGATGAGGAGGGAGGGTG
>NW_004949129.1:3492225-3511951 GCF_000317375.1 Microtus ochrogaster | reverse complement strand
TGAGGAGGGAGGGTGGAGAGGAGGAAGGGTGGAGAGGAGGGAGGGCGGTGCAGTGTTAAGGGGAGGACTGGGTCTGTCAGAGTCCTGGATTTTGGTTCTGATCCAGCTTCTCATTAGGGCATGTCTACCCTTCTCTTCAGCCTCAGTTTCCCCAGATGCACAGTGAAAGTCTAGGACTGAATTGTCCAGCATCCAGTACCCCCACCCCACTTCCTGTCTTTGTGTGTGTGATATATACATGCATGTATATGCGTGTTGAAGTTGGAGGTTGATGTTTTCCTCGATCACTCTCGCTCATAGAACTCACTCTGTGGACCAGGCTGACCCCAAACTCAGAGATCCACCCGCCTCTGTCTCCCAAGTGCAGGGCTAAAAGGCGTGCACCACCACGCCTGGCCTCGCCTCCCTCTTTTAAGTAAATCTTTTTTAGATTTAATTTTGTCATTTTTTTTGCTTATGCATATACAGTATATTTGTATGTAGGTATGTGTTTGTGTCCACAGGATACAGAGGAGGGGGTCAGAACCCTCAGAACTAGAGTTAAAGATAATTGTGAACCACATAACATAGGTGCTGGGCACTAAACTCAGGTCCTCTGCAAGAATAGCATGTGCATTTATTTTTATTTATTTATTTTTATGTTTTTGTGCACTGGCGTTTTGCCTGTATGTATGTTTGTGTGAGGGCGTCAGATCTTGTAGTTACTGACAGTAACTTGTGAGCTGCCAGTGCTGGGAACTGAATCTGGGTCCTCTGGAAGAACAGCCAGTGCTCTTAACCACTGAGCCATCTCTCCAGCCTCCAGCAAGTGCTCTTAACCACTGAGCTGTCTCTCCAGCTCCTGCATGTGATTTTTTTTAAGATTTATTTTTGTTATTTAAATTATGTGTACATATGTGTCTGTATGGATACATGCACAGGGCACATGGCAGATGTGCAAGTGCCCACAGGGGTCTGAGGTGTCAGATGCCCCTGGGGTTGGGATCACAGGCAATTGTAAACTGCCTGATGTGGATGCTGAGAATAGAACTCAGATCCTCAGGAGTAGCAGTACGTGCTCTTAACCACTGAACCATCACTCCAGCCCCCTACAGCAGCATGAGATTTAACCAATGAGCCCTTTCTCCAACCCCTGCCTCTCTTTTTTGTTACTCTTTTATGGGCCTGTATGTGCGTGCGTGCGCGTGCGTGCGTGCGTGCATGCGTGTGTGCGTGCGTGCATGTGTGTGCGCGCACGTGTGTGAGTGCGTATGCGTGCGTGCGTGTGCGTGCGCGTGTGTGCGCGTGCGTGCGCGTGCGTGGTGTGAAGACTAGAGGACAACCTCCTCTGCCATCTTCAGTAACACCGTCCTCCTCTTTTGAGACAGGGTCTCTCATTGGCCTGGAGTTCACCAATTAGGTTAGACTGGTTGGCCAGCCAGTCTGAGACCGTCTCCATCTTCCCAGAGGTGGAGCACAAGCGTACACCACCACACCCGATGTGAGTTCTGAGGGTCAAATTTAGGTCTTCATGTTTGCAAGGCAAGCATTTTAGCAGCTGAGCTACCCCCTCAGGGTCTGTTTGGGTATCTGTCACTCTCTCTCCCTCAAGACAGGGTCTTGCTGTGTATCTCAAGACTGGCCTAGAATTCAATACATAGCTAGAGCTGGCATGGAATTGCGATCCTGCTGTCTCAGGCTCCTTGGTGGTAAGATCACAGGCCTGTGTCGCCATGCCTGGCCCCTTCTAAAATCCCAGTTAGGCATAGGGCAGACACTCATAATCCCAGTAGCCGAAAGGCAGAAGTAGAAGGATTAAGAATCCGAGGACAGCCTGGGCTACATAGTACATTTGAGGACAGCCTGGGCTACATAATACCCCATCTCAAAAAAAAAAAAAAACTAAAAAAGAAAGGAAAAACTGTCATGAGTTGGGCATGGATGGTGGTGCACTCCTTTAATTCCAGCACTCAGGAGGCAGAGGCAGGTAGATCTCTGTGAGTTCAAGGCCAGCCTGGTCTACACAGAGTGAATTCCAGGCCAGCCAGACCTACTTGGTGAGATCCTATCTCAAGAAAACAAAACAAAACAAAAAATAGGAAGGACAAAAAGATAGGGAAAGAAATAGAATTCCAGGACCCACCCTGGGGAAATTGTAGGGTACCCACCAGTGGAGCCAGCCTTTATTTCCTAGCCTTCCTCCTGTGTGCTCCTCCAAGACCTCTTCCTTGTTCCCCATCTTACAGACAAGGCCTCCCTCACGCTGCTCCCTCCCTCCAGTGTCTCTGCGTGATCAGGAGACATGAAGTCTCCCAGGACACACATGGGGCCACCTTGGCCAGGCAGCTGCTCTGCTTCCTCGAGATTCTTCATGCCTGTGAGGCTTCCCCTGGAGCCTGGGTAACCGCACCCAGGAGATGGAATGAGAGGGGGTCATCTTTCTCCCAAGCTCCTGCCCATCTCATCCCAGTCTGGTTTTCAGGGACGGAGGAGTGGTGACAAAGGGGTTCTTTGCCTCTGCACATGAGGAAAACGGGTCACACTCAACAAGGGCCTGTTATTGCCACCCTGGGCCTGCCGCTGCCTGATAGAGCCCAGCCCTCCCCGGCCAGATCTCATTAAGGGGTCGCCGCTTATGCTTCCCAGCCGCCCCCCATCCATCTTTGACCGCAGATGACAGACTGAGCCCAGGGGCTGATGTCCAGCAGGTGACAGGGTTAATGGCAGAAGAGGGCAGAGGGCAGAGGCCAGCAAACTCACAGTGGTGGGAGGGTAGTCTCGGGAGGCCCCGGGTGTATTCCAGTTGGGCAGCCCCTCAAATTACAGCACCTGGGGGAGGGGTGAGCCTAGGCCCACCATCCCCAGGGAAGGGAAGGTAGGCAGGACCTACCATCTTGGGAGCAGATGGCGGAAGACCATGTTAGCCCAGAGGAAGAGGCGTGAAGGAAGGCTGGAAAAAAGGATTTCTTGGGTTTGCAAGCTCAGCAAGTCTATTAGGTCCCCACATGCTCTTTGGCAAGCAACACCTATATTATAGACACGAAGAAAGTTAGTCTTGCGGTTAAAGATATCTACCTATAACAACAAACTATTCTGTCGGCCCCCCTCACTCCCAGCTGGGTATCTAGCATAGTGGCCTAACACTGAGGTTAGACGTTTCTGGAATCCACAATGGGAACTGGAGTCTAGTTCAGCTGTGTGACTCCAGGTGGGTTACTGAACCACTCTGAGCAGATTCTCTCCATCTGTACAGTTTGCTTGGTTCTTCGCTCCTGGGAAGGTAAAATAACAAGGCACATGGACAGCACAGCATCGGGTTACGGAACGAGGCTTTCAGCATCTGCACTCCATCTTGGCTGTATCACCTTTGCTCACTCTGTCCCAGGCCCGAGCCTTTCCTGGGCTTCCCTCCCCCCCAGCCTCTTCTGTATCCCAGACCCGTCTGGGATCTGCTCTGTTCACTCCCAGGGACTTGCTGAATGGGGAACGTTGGGAGTGGCTGCCGTGGTTCCCAGAAGGGAGGCCGACCCTGGAGAGGGTTAGTTCTCTTAGAACCTTTGAAGTCAGGGGAGTGGTAGGGAATGCGTTGCCCTGGACTCCTGACCTAGGGGGCTTGGCACACCCAGCACTGTGGGAGGAAGGTTTAGGAACAATGGATTTTGGAAGGCTGGCTCCAATGCTGGCCAACAGGCAGACAGGCTGGGAAGAAGGGATGAGTGAGAGTCCTCCTTCCTCCCTCCCCCTCTCCCCAGCCCTCACTCCAACCTGAAAGCAGGAGCTGGCCATGGTCAGTTCTTTTTAAAGGTACCCAAGAAGTGTAAAGTTTTCCGTGGAGAAGGGATTGTTGCCATGGAGCCTCTGGAGCTGAAGTTGTCTAGAGAGCCCTCCCAGGGTGTGTGTGTGTGTGTGTGTGTGTGTGTGTGTGTGTGTGTGTGTGTGTACAGGGAACCCCTCCTCAGTTCAGTTTCAGGGATCCCTTCAAGAGTACCCTCACTCCAGGGTGGGCTCAGGAAGCTAGCCTTGCTCTGCCCTCCTCACTGTGGATGGAGAGGCTCCCCCAGGGTACTGATGGCCTCCATTAGGTCCTCAATCTTGCGAGGATAATGCATGGCCTGGCCTGATGGGCTGGGGGAGGAGGCCCCGCTGGTAGGGGAGCCAGGAGGCAGGATGGAAAAGCAAGCCTGTGCCTGAGAAGAATACCAAGTAGCCTGCTGGTCACCCTCAAGCTGGACCAGGCAAGACTCGGGGTCGTCGGCCCCTGACCTCTGCTGACCTTGATCCTTCTGTGTGCTGCTAGCACACAGCTTCCGGCTCTCTGGCTCTCTGCTGCGGCTGAGCCTTTTTGGTCCCACCTTCCCAAAGCTCTGGGTGGTGGTCAGGGACCCAGGGATCACGAAACGGCAGCAGTTGTCATGGCCACCTCAGAACACATGCTTGACCCAGCAAGATCAGAACCAACCACATCCTTGATAGAGGCGGAAGACCTAGAATAGCAGGGCACCTTTTAGTGTCTGGTCACAGCTGCCACAGGAAACAGAGGGAACATTTATTTATTTATTTATTTATTTATTTATTTATTTACTTTGGATTTTTTAAAAAATATTTATTTATTTATTATGTATACAGCATTCCTTCCATGTATGTCTGCAGGCCAGAAGAGGGCACCAGACCCCATTACAGATGGTTGTGAGCCACCATATGGTTGCTAGGAATTGAACTCAGGACCTTTGAAAGAACAGTCAGTGCTCTTAACCTCTGAGCCATCTCTCCAGCCCCCTACTTTGGATTTTTTATTTTTGAGACAAGATTTAATCACATAATCCAGACTGGCCTTGAACTCACCACCCTGCTTCAGCCTCTCCACTTCTGGGATAATAGTTAAGATACACTATGCCTGCTGAATGAATTCTTCAGGTTTATTTTTTTAAGTTAAAAATGTAGGCTAATATACAAAGCAGTGGGCTTCATCGTGGTGTCTCTATATACATGTAAAGTTGCAAGCATCTTTATGCAGTGCTGAAGGGTGGAACCCAGGGCCCAGGGCTTTCTAAGCAGACATTTTACCACCATGCTAACCCCTATACCTGAAGGCTGGACTTGAACTCACTATGTAGCCAGGGCCTTGAACTCCAGATCCTGCCTCTAACTCTGAAATGCTGGGATTAGAGGGGTCTGCCGCCACACTCAGTTTAAGCATGTTTCTTAATTGCTCAGGATCTGACTATCCTAAACAATTAAATAGGTATTTATTAAGTTATTATATAAATTAACACCCAATTATTAAATTAGCATCGTATCCGGCGGGCTGGAGAAAGGGCGCAGAAGTTTAGAGCATGCACTGCTCTTGCCAAGGTCCTGGGTTCAGTTCCCAGCGCTCACAATCACGTGGCTCACAACTGACTGTAACTCTAGCTCCAAGGTATCCACTGCCCTCTTCTGGCCTCCATGGGCACCCAAACATACATACACACATACACTCATCTAAATAAAAAGTAAAAATAAATCTTTTTTAAAAATGCTGAAAAGTTGGGGGGGGTGGGCTAGAGAGATGGCTCAGAGGATAAGAGCACTGACCACTCTTCCAGAGGTTCTAAGTTCAATTCCCAGCAACTACTTGGTTGCTCACAACCATCTGAAATAAGATCCAGTGCCCTCTTCTGGCCTGCAGGCACACATGCAGGCAGAATACTGTGTGTGTATAACAAATAAATAAATCTTTTTTTTTTTTTTTGGTTTTTTTCAAGACAGGGTTTCTCTGTGGCTTTTTGGAGCCTGTCCTGGAACTAGCTCTGTAGACCAGGCTGGTCTCGAACTCACAGAGATCCGCCTGCCTCTGCCTCCCGAGTGCTAGGATTAAAGGCGTGCGCCACCATCGCCCGGCCCAAATAAATAAATCTTTTAAAAAACCCATAAAAGTTGGGCCTGGTGGTTCACGTCTATAACCCAAGCATTCTGAATCATGAGAACCTCTAGTCCTGTGCTATTTATAGAGTCCTTGTTAAAGAAATCAAACTAACAGAGTCTATGAAATGAGATAGTGGAGTAAAGTGTTCAGTGCAGACTCTGGCATATTATTATTAAAAATGATCAAAGGAAAAGGCAGTTTTAATTTTTTTTCTATTTTGTCCAGGCAATGGTGGCGCACACCTTTAATCTCAGCACTTGGGAGGCAGAGGCAGGCAGATCTCTGAGTTCGAGACCAGCGTGGTCTACAGAGTGAGTTCCAGGACAGCCAGGGCTACACAGAGAAACCCTGTCTCAAACAAAACAAAACATAATCTATTTAGAGGGCTGGAGAGATGGCTCAGCAGTTAAGATCCCTTCTTGCTGTTCCAGAGGACCCAGCTTTGGTTCCCCATACCAAGCTGAGTGGTGTGTAACTACCTGTGTGAGCCGAGCTCCGGGGATCTGACACCATGTCCTGGCCCCCAAGGGACCCACGTACATCTGGTATAACACACACACACACACAACACACTAATAATAATAATAATACTAAAATTAAAAAGACTGGAAGGAGGTAGGAGGTCCTTGGACTCCCCACAGGGCAGGGAACCCTGACTGCTCTTGGGGCTGATGAGAGAGGGGGAGTTGATTGGGGGAGGGGGAGGGAAATGGGAGACGGTGGTGGGGAAGAGACAGAAATCTCTAATAAATAAATAAATAAATAAATAATAAAATTAAAAAGAGAAACTCAGAGGCTAGATTCCTTTTTAAAAATTCTGTTTTGGGCCAGACTGGTAAGAAGCCAGCATGTAAAATCATGGCCATTCTAACCCTGGGAACCCACGCGGAAGGAAAGAAGCCAATCTCCCTCATTGCCCTCTGACCCACATTCACGTGCTCTCGGGGGCACACACACAACCCACAAATGAAATGCTCACAAATGATCATTGGCATTTTTCTGTCTTGAAGATGGAGTGGACTTTAGGGAAACAAGGAGGCTGGCTAAATTCTAGAACTTAAGATGCTGAGGCTTCCCTCTTGCTCCTTGACTCAACCCTGCCTCCCACATCCCCCGAGCTCCCAGCTGGGGACATGGGTTTCCACACTGAGCTCTGGACCCTGGCTACAGAGGACAGTCCAGTTCTCCCCCCAGCAGGACAGTGTGGACTTTGTAGTCGTGGGAGCAGAGACAGAATTCAAGGTCCATAATTCACTGGTGATCAGCTATAAAGGAGGCGCCAGGACGAGGATATTAATAACTATGCACTGGAAACAAGCAAGTGATGTTTGAATAAAACAGGGGTTGGATACAGTGTTGGTGGTGGTTGTTGTTTTCTGCCTTCAGGAGCAAATGAGGCCACTAGGAGAGCATTAAATTATCTCTTGAAATGATGCCAGTAATAAGTCGGGCAGATTAGAAGCTCTCTTGGCATCGCCTATCAGACCACCTCTGCTGACCTTTCCAACGTGTCATTTGCCCGGTCCTGTTTTGTACCAGGCCAGTTCCTCCCTCCTGGGCTAACCGTGTTCATCGTTTAGAGCCTCAGGCTACAAGGACAAACTGGGAATTTTCCCATCAACCTAACAAGAGTGATCATGTATTATTTCTTATCAGAAATCAGAACATGCGCACAGTGTGGGAGGGAGAGGGATTTGTAGCGACACAGATTTGGAATATTTGGAATGAACTCTGTTCTGGAAAATCAGAGCCACAGAACTTGATGATAAGTAAGTACCACCACTAACACTTCCACGGCACGGCCAATGGCCGGGTTCTTTTCTGAGAGCTTTTCCAGGAGAAAGACATCCTGGAGTACAGTTTGGCCAGGCTAGCTGGCTGCTGGTCTGTGTTTCCACCCTCTAGATGTTCTGGAATAGGCTTCTCTAGGGAGGGAACCTTCTCTGTCTGTCATTAAGAGAATGCTTTGGCTTGATTGACAATATGAAGCATCCAAGCTCCTTCCTGGGGGATGGCTCAGTAGGTGAAGGGTGTCTCTGTGCCATGCACCATGCCATGCACCACGCCATGCACCCCGCCACGCACCCCACCACGCACCCCGCCACACACCATGCCATGCACCACGCCATGCACCATGCCATGCACCACGCCATGCACCATGCCATGCACCATGCCATGCACCACACCATATACCATGCCATGCACCATGCCATGCACCACGTCATGCACCACGCCATGCACCCCGCCACGCACCCCACCATGCACCCCACCACGCACCCCGCCACACACCATGCCATGCACCACGCCATGCACCATGCCATGCACCACGCCATGCACCATGCCATGCACCATGCCATGCACCACACCATATACCATGCCATGCACCATGCCATGCATGTCCACATGCACATGGGATATGTAAAAATATAATTTAAAATGTTTTCAATTTGTTTTTAAAAATCCTATGTGAATATATGTGTGTCTGTGTAAGCACACATGAGTGCTGGTGTTCATGGAGGCCAGAGGTGTGGGATCTCCCTGGAGCTAGAGTTGGCCATTGCTGGATGTAGGCAATAGGAGTTGAACTCAGGTTTTCTAGGAGAGCACCGAGTGCTCTTTACTGTTGAGACATCTTTCCAGCCCAAAATGGATTATTACATGTTATTTATTATTATTACATTTTACAAAGGTCTCCTTTCTAACTGGCAGCTACAGCTGAGGAGATACGCGTCTCTCTACAGGGTGAGCATCCTGAGGGCCTGGGTTACACGTTAGTACCCTAACCATGTGTGGCCGTCATTCCCACATGCAGAGGAGCGTGTCAGGAAGGTGTCTCAAGTTAGCTACTGATAAAGCAAAACTCTAGACCATGGGGAGGCAGGAAGTTAGGGCATCATCTCTGGAAATTAGCAGTCTAGTTTGTAAGATTCCCAGAGATGGCCTCAGCAGGAACCCCTCCCCAACCATGGACAGAAACCTGCTCTATTGCTGTTGTAACCTTTCTTGAGACAGGGTCTCAAACTTGTTAAGTAGCCTAGGATGATGTTGAGCTCCTGATCCTCCTGCCTCCACCTCCCAAGTGCTGGGATTACAGGCCTGTGCCACTATACTTAGCTGCTTCAACGTTTTTACCTCAAAATAGTTCTCTGCTTAAAAATAAATGCCCTCACATCGGCAGCCTTCACAGCAAACGCTAATCACGTTGGAATCTGGTTTTCAGCTGGTAGGAGGCTTCACCCAGAGTCTGCACTGAGGGCTCCTTTCCTTCTCCAGGTCCCCAGGTTTTCCTCCATCTTCCTATCCTGCCTCAAGAGCAAGCAAAACCAGTTTCAACAGCACGGCTGACTGACCCCTCTACCCTTTATAGTTCTTCCACTTCCCTGTCAGGAGTTTATGATTCTCCTAGCTCACTCAGGCTTCAACTTGACCAAACTCCAGGACAGGAATTTAACTATTTCTATGAGGCCTGGACTCCTAGGATTCCAGGTCCTGAGACCTAGCTTGAGACAAGCAGAGACAAGGGAGGCACAAGCAGTCATTTAATTCCACATTAAAAAAGAAGGTCCCCTCCCCCCACATCCCTCCCTCTCCCTCCCTGCCCCAGCTCCCTTCCAATCTCACAGCAGAGACCCCAGAGGGGGCCTGACCTCTGTCCTACAGGGAGGTCAGCTGGGGTGACCCTGCCTGTGTGTAGGATCCCATGAGAGAGGCCCAGCTGCAGGCCCTGAAGGCCTAAAGCACACCCGGAAACGGGCTGGGGTCACCGAGGGCGGCCTAGGCAGAGGGAGGGGCTCCCCTGCCCCTTTGTGAGCTGAGGAACAGGGGGAGATTAGTTCCACAGGCAGTGCCTGTGTCCCCAGAGAAAAGGGCTATTATGGACCGGCTAAAAATACAGGGCACAACCCACCCCACCTCCCTTTTTATTGCCATGGAGATGAGGGGTGGGCACTGGGTGGTGGAGAGCCAAAAGAAGGGAAAGAAAGGCAGGTGAAACAGGGGAGGAGATGAGAGGGAGAAGGGGGAGTGGGGGGGGGGGTGACACCCACACTCCTGCCTGCCCTTCCCAACTAGAGTGGCTGGTGGGGGGTCTCCAAGGTTCCCCTCCACATCCTGCCTGCTGGGTCAGACACTGCCCGGAGTGAGGGCAAAGAAGGGTTTGCTCACTCTCCTGGAGCTGGGCCAGTGACCTTTGAGGATGAAGGGTCTGACTCTCTGGAACTGAATTGCACTGCGGCTACATGAAGGCCAGCCGGGGAACAGCTGCTAGGCTTCACCCAGCTTCTAGAAGCACCGAGTATGCCAAATTATCGACTCTTCAAGGCATTTGACTTATCCACTCATCCTCCGGGTCCCCAGCAAATACAGACATGATGTCAGCCTAAGGTCCGCTGGCTTGCCTGTGCCTTCTTGAGCACCTTGGGTTGTTAGGATGTCCTCTCCCAGGTGGAACTATGTCTGTCTCTGATGGTCACATGCCCCCATGGGGATGAACTAGGCACCTAACATTACAGAGTATGACAAAACTCTGACAGTTCTTGAAATATTTGAAAAGAGCTATCGGGAAGACAACTGCTGGGCGTGGGGAATCAGCTCAGGAAGGATCTAAAGGTCAGTGAAAGTTCTGGAACAGGAAGTGACTATGGCCACTGAACACTGGGTGGGCCACTGGTTAGCCATCCGAAGATTCCAGGATCCTGTGTGTGAACACAGAAGGCCCTGCACAGGGACTGTGTGCATCTAACCAACTAGGTATTAAGGTGATCGTGCAGCCCAACAGACGGAATGAATCCAGTTAGGATTTGCCAGGGGATCATGGCTGCTCTGGTTCCATGCCTCAGTAGAAGAAGAGAAGCTTCTTCTGTCTCCTTCACTGGGATACAGCCTGGTTAGCATCTGGCTTCTTTCTCTTCTTGGAAGTAGAAGAGGCGGGGGTTTATCCTAGGAGACAGTGATGCTCTGGCTGACACTGGGGATGTACTAGCTCGGAGGCGGTCAAGGATTCAGAAGTGACGGTGGTCCTCCACTGGGAAGATGGCAAACTCCTGCCCACTCTCTGGGAAGCCTAAGGGAAGCCTCTGGCTCCCATAAGACTTTGTGGCAAGAGGGGTGAAGTTGGAGCACAGAATGCAGAACAGGAAAAGATGGCCAACTTCAGCTTGGAGGAAAACATTCGCTCCCTTGTTTCCTCTGTCCCTGCCACGAGCCCTACTGTCTGGAGAGGCCTAGGAAGCAGGCCCCTCGGGCAGCACAGGTGTAGGCTGGGTACCGAAGGAGCAAGCGATGAGCCAGCACCTGTAGTCGCAGGACTAAGAGCTGAATCTCATGCTCAGGGATAGGGGCTTTGGAGCAGCAGGTGTCGGGGAGGCGGTTCGTGCATCTAGAAAGTGGTAAGGCCACGGCGCCCAGGCTGTCAACAAAGGCAGGCAGCCTCGCCGTTCGCCTCTTCTCGTTGAACACCAAGGCTTCTGCCCAAATGCTAGTGTCCAGGTTGTATTTATGACTGTTTTAAGAAGGACTGACAGAACCTTTTAATATCCCTGACAGCCCAGGATGTTTTAATAGATGTTGGAGCAGGGCTTCGGGAGTTGAAGAGAGAGAGGCGCGGCTGAGGGGGTTGTCAGGCAAGGTGTCTATGACATAGCCACTGATCGACTCAACAACAAAATAAAATATGGGGCCGTGTCTCTCCTCGGCCCCATCAGGTTGACAGACAGTCTGTCACCACTGTGTGTCATCTCTCACCTCCTAATCATCCAGGCTTAGGGGAAACCTGTGTTTAATAGGCAGTCCCTACAGGATTTCCTCCCCAAACAATCGGCAGGCTTCTCTTTCAAACCCCCACCCCCCGCCACACCCCAAGTTCACTTGGAATTTTTGATATTTTGGATTTCAAACAGATCACTCTTCTATAGACAGTCTTGACTCGGTGCTGGGGTTGGCTCCAGGGCCTCTGGTCTGCCTGGAAGTACTCTACACAGTGCTGAGCTATGGCCCCAGCCTTGGGCGCAGCAGTTGTGAGAGCGGATTATGGGCTGGGCAGGACAGCTGGACCACGTGAGAAGTCAGAGTGGATCGTGGTAACAGCCACATGGTAGCCTTTGACCTGAATGTCCACGAAGAGCTAAATGACACGTTACATTATATACAGCTTACATCAAAACAGAAGTCCACTATAGAATAAACAACAGATATTTGGGGTCTTCAGTCCCTCTCAGTGTCTGCATTTGACCATGTGTACCCCTGAAGCAAGGCCTTCCCAGGGCCTCTGCTAGAGACAAACTCAAATCCTCTGCCCCACCCCTACCCCCTTGGTTTCATCCTCACGTGCCTCTACGAGAGTTTCAGAATTCTGTACTAACTCTGTATGCCTCTTTGCAGAACCAGGTTTGGAGTTGGTCAGGTTAGCAACTAAGTCAGACATGGGGGCTAAAGCCACTGTCACCCCACTCCCAACATGCTCTTGAAGGTCAGGGTTAGGAATTCTCTTAACCTTTTTTGGTAATTTTTGGTAGAGGGAAAGGATGCCAGCAAACACGTCGGCCAACGGCCCTGTTCTTTCTTGACTATTTAAAGCAAACTTCAAAGAACAGCGAACTTCTCCCTTCTGGTGAGTTAAGGTGAGTTGGCAGGGGTCTGTTCTCATGCCTGCCTCTGAGTGCAGGGCCAAGCTCATGCTCCTCACCACAGCCACAAGCAACGAAAGAAGAGACCCAAGCCACTGGCACTGGCGTGGGGGCTCTGCGTTCAAGTCCTCTGCCAGGAGAGAGTTAAGGGCTTGGGTTTAATTTGCCCGTTAATCACAGTTAAAAGAAGTAATGAGCGTCTCCCCAAAGCCTGGGTGTTTCTCCGCAGATTAAGCAGCAATTTGCATAGCCCCTTTATTCATTCCCACCTTCCCCTGCGGGGCGGCTTGTCCTTTCAGACACAGCCAAGCGCAGCCGGCGGCGGGATCAGTTTGACAAATGGCTTTGCTGAGCGCCACGGTTTGGGAGAGAGGAAGGGAGGGGGACACTGGGAGGAGAGGGCAGCACCAGACAGTAATGGATAGCTAGGGAGTTAAATAGTGCAGAACTTTTTATTAGACACACAGGAGAAGTTTAAATATTCCAACTGATTTTCTTTGGAGCCTGGGGAAGGAGAGGAGGGTGGCAGGGTGGCTCAGGCAGAGTTTACTCAGGGCCGGCCTATTCAGAGGCTCGACCCTGTCACCAGAGAGGAAGGGCATCTGGAGGACACAGGCAGGATCTGGGTCAGCTGGTACTCCTGGGCGCCACAGGCCTGCTGCAGCCTCGACACTCCCCCCTGCTGTGCTGGGCTCTGCCAGGCGGGATGGCAACATGAAGACAGCTTGGGGCCTGTCTCCTCAGAGGGCACAGCAGCCAGCCAAAGCCCAGTGTGTGGGTGACAGCCTTGCTAGCCAAAATGGGCCTATGTTGCAAAGGTATTGCTTTGCTCTCATCAAATAGGGAAAGATGTGGAGTCAGGCCCTGAAGGTTCTCAGAGGCCATGTCCCCTTCCCTACAGGTGATGAGAATTGAGTCTAGCTTGTATTTCTTTGCTTTGGTGGTTGTGTATGTGTTGAGGGTTGGGGGGGATGTTGAGACAGGATTTTACTATATAGTCTAAGCTGGCCGGTGAGGCCATTTTATTTGTTTCTCCTAGTGCTGGGGGTGGAACTCCATCACTGAGCCCTGACCCACAATCAGCCCTTTTTCCTTTTCGACAAGGTCTCCCTATGTGAGCCTGGCTGGCTTGGGACTCATAGAGATCTGCCTGTCGCTGCCACTGCAATGTTGGGACTAATGGTAGTACTACCGCACTCGAAACTCTTGGAGACGAGGTCTCCTTATGCAGTCTGGGTTGTCTGCAAACTCACAATCTTTCCACCCTAGTTAAAATGAACAGACTTTAAGTTCAAAGTATGAGGTCATACACCTATAATTCCAGACTGTGGGAAGTTGAGGCAGGAGTCTGAATAGGGCAACAGGGACCAAAAAGGCCGTAAGAACAGAAAAGGCAGGTTTGAAAGGAGGAGACAGGGGATTCTAGAGATGGGGTCTGGGTGGGGATAATGGACTTAGGGTGGGACCACGACCACCCTAAGATACAAGTTGCCGACTTTAGTCTAGGATCTTCCTACCCTATGCCACTGGCACACACTGACAGCTGACATAGGGTTTTACTGTGCCGGGTCTGTTCTCGGTGTACACATTCACCACACCCTAAGGTCAGCAGTGCTTTTCCCTTGTTTGACAGGAGGAAATGGGGCACACATGAGCCCAGAAACTGGTCTCAGGTCACACAAGCAGCAAGGGCAGGAGCCCAGAGTCTACAGCCATACTGCATTTTGTTGTTAATTATTACAGCTTTGTTTACTGAGACAGGGTCTTGCATAGTCCAGACTGGTCTCAGGCTTCCCTCTATAGCAAGGATGCCAACGGTCACCTTGGACTTCTGGTCCTTCTGCCTCTGCCTTCCAAGCACCACCTAAGTGTTGCTGGCCTGTGCCTCCCTGCCCAATTTCATGCTATTTCTGGTGCTTAGCTAGGACCCAGGGTCTTCTGCACACAAGTAACAGCTGAATTGTGCAGCTGTCTCCCAGTCTTCCCATTATTCCAGGATTACATGTGCTTGTACTGGAGTGAGGAGAGAATCACAAATGGTGGTCAGAAGATGAGACGCTCATTAGTAACAGGGAGAAGTGTATGAAAAGGCAGAGAGTCACGGCACGCGTTTCTGTCAGCACGTCTGGGGATGCTGGCTGAGAGCACGCGAGTGGGCAGGGCCACAGTCCCAGGCTCCTCTCCCCAGGCTGGGTGTGCTTTTCCTTTGTCCTGGGCTCTAGGCCTTGCTGTGGAGCAGGTGATCATCCCTGCCCTGTACTGGCAAAGGAACAGATGGGTTCTACTTGACCAGGAGTCCACATGGCCCTGACGAGCCCTCGGCGGGAATGAGGGTGGGGGAGCACTGCCCTGGGCTCGCAGAGCTGATGGACAAGCCTGAGCATTCCGCTTAGCCCATGCTCACAGCCAGCCAGCAGGCAGAGGCGCAAAGCATTCTGGAAAAGGGAGGCCCTACTTTCTTACGTGAATCAGGGAGATGGCGTTAAGCAGAGAAGCAAAGGGAGAAGTCAACATCAAACGATGCTACGCCCTCGGCAATAAATCCGCATGGAACTAAGACTGCTGGGGATGCAGCTTCCCGTGGCCCCCCTTTCCCTAAATGTCTTCTACAACTCTGACAGATGACTGCGGGAACTTGGTCTTTAAGTCTGCAAGGAGCCCTTGCTTCTCTCTTCCAAGAAGACAGGTCAGGCCAAGAAAAGTCCTCTGCAGTGGCCACCATGTAAAGCTAGGAGCTCATGGTGTCAGGCAAGTCCCAAGAGCACTGTACAGCTCAATTCAATAACCCTTAGAACAGCCCTGTGCCATTCATGGGCCTGAACATCACAGAACCAAGTTCAAGGGGTTCAGAAGTTGGCACCCAAACCAATCAGAGCTGCTCCTGTAGCCCGCCAGGTGGGTTCGGTGTCTTTGGCCTGGCTGGGAGGGGTAGCCCAGAAGGTAGTGGAGCCAAAGGCAATCTATGCCAGTCCTCCTCAGCCTAGAGCCTACACTTCACCAGGCAGAAAACAGGCCTAATCCCTAAGGGAGGACGGTGCCCAAACCCCTCTGCTCACCACACCGTGTTCCCATCTGTTAAAATGCCAGCCCTCTGACATAAACTGCTTTCCTTCCTGGGGAACTGGAGCCTCAGAAAATATCGTTTCCCTGCTGGTGGGAGGTCAGGTGCTCATGTCTGGCAGGAACAGGAGCCTCTAAGGCCAAATCCAGCCTGGCATAGTCACATGCTCCTCTGGGCGTCTTCCCATAGCCCAGGCCTTGTAAACAGTGGAGTCTGTAACAGCTGGTGACTAGGCAGGGACGTAAGACTGGGCAGGGGTAGCATGCCTCAGTGAGCTGATGGTTGCTGCACAAGGCTAGCCAGACAACCCTTGGAACAGAAGACCAGTTGGGCTGGGAGGTGGCAGACATGTGCTCAGATTTCCAGACAGGCCCCAGGACTTGGGCCTCTAGGGTAACTGCAGACAGAACGCTGTCCACTCACATTTCTCTAGGTCCTTCCATTCTTAGGACAGTTTTCTGACACCAGAATCTTTCCTCTCTCAATTCCTAGGCTTCTTACTTCAGCTTGATTCCTCCAAAAGGAGGTGACCAGGCAAAGATTGGGGGAAGTGGCCGGTTGACAGTAATCGATAGGAGCGTCTCCGAGCAGTTCATGCGGCCTTATCTCTCTCTCCTCTGGATAGCGTGTGTCCGCCGGAGTCCGCGGGGTCGGTGATTAATAGGGGCCATCACTCACTGTCCTGGACGGCTGAAAGGCAGCAGGGAGGGGCAGCCCTCCCCAGAACTGAGATAACAAGCAGCAGGAATAATGAGCGGTGTCACTCCACTTTTCATTTTGATGGAAAGTCATTACGGGAGTCAACGCCAGCGACAAAGAGCCATGAATCAACTGCTCTGCTATGAAATTAAAATCGAATTGCTGGCCACCCCCAGCCCCTATCCTTCCTGGGAAACAGGGATGGGTAGGTGGCTTGGAAGAAGGGTGCTGTCCTGGGGAGGGCTCTACCCAATCCCAGAGCAGGCAGTTATGGGCAGGAAGTGGACAGGCAGCTAGGGAAGGTGACAACTCCTGTCTCCACCTTGTTTATCAGACCCTGCCTCCCCAAACCACATCTCCCCTCTGCCTAGAAGGGAAGCTGTGATTAAGAGGAAAATACAACTTTGCTGGTTCCAATAGGGCTGACTGACTGCTCTCCCTGGGCTGCCGGCTGGGGTGGGGGGCAGCATGAGCCTGGCTAGTGGATGGGGCAAGGTTGCACTGGCCACCCCAAAGCCCCTTGCTGAACCATTTGTAAATACTTATGGATTCTGCTACCACAGGAAGCAAAGAAAAGTCTCTAATCTGGGGCTCTACAGTCGCTGAAGACCTTCTGGATCAAGAATCCAGGAAAACCTGTGCCCAGCTTCAACTGCAAGCAGGCCCAGGGAGAGGTGTAAGTGACAGCCAGCAGTCAAGTTTCTTCCTTTTTATTAAGCCTTACTTGAGAACTAAAAGGAGTTGTGGCTGACAGGCTACAGAGTCACAGGTCACAGAACCATTCAAGACAACTTCTGGCAGAGAGCTTAGTGAACGCCAGTGTCACCTGAATGGTGACGCTTTCTGCTTATGGCTGTCCCCAGATCTGCCTGACTTCTTGCTGACGAGGCCCAGTAACACCAGCCTGGGCTGTCCCACCTCCACCTGGAGGCTGGGAAGCAGAAGATACGGAGGGAGCGCATCACAGAGAGGTGCCCATCAGGTTCACAGGACGGCCACCGTACCTCTTGGAGATGTCAGCTTCAATCTGAGAGACAGAGAGTGGAGTGGGCAGGGAGCAGACAGGCAGGCTCAGGGCCTCAGGTTGTGAAAGCTGGGGTGTCCTCCCCCGGGGCAGGGCAGGCTTCTGGCGTGTCTCTCACCAGCTTCTGCAGCTCTCTGCTCTTCTCCAGGAGCAGGTCCAGCTTGGGTTCCAGAGCGGCCTGCTCCTGAAGCGCCTCCTGCTGCTTCTCCACCATCAGCTCTTTCTTCAAAGCCAACAGCTGTGACTGCTTCAGCTTTTGCTGAAGGAACTCCGTCACTCGGTCCACATACCTGCGCAGGGCACCCTATGAGGCTGCCTGGCCCGGGTGAGGCTTGGGAAACCAATCCCTGAGCTGGCCTCCTCTCCCCTCACATCCTTCTATCCTTTTTTCTGGTAAGGAATACAAACCAGCCCAGAGTCCCACCTACCTGGGAAGGAGATTCTGTCTGTAGACATTAATCGACCCTATCCTGTCCCAAAGAGACGCCCTATTCCCAGAAGAAAACCAAGTACACAGGAAGGGAGACACGGAAGAGGACAAGGGCAGAGCTCTGTTCAACATGGAGAAACACAGAAGCAGGAAAGCCAACCTTGGCGAGGCCAGAATCATAAACAAATGCTGCATTCGGAGACTAGTGAGCCGGCCAATCAGATCCTGCAGTGTGGAGACCAGGCTGAGCATCTTCTCTTTGGTCTGGCCCTGAAGGATGGCAGGAGCCAGCTGAAACTGGCTCACCGACAGGATGTCGGCCTCCTCACTCATCTCCACTGCTCTCTGGGACAAGAAGATCTCGAGCTGAGGAGGAAAAAGGAACCGGTTCGAAGCAAGAGAAGGATTCAGAAGCTGAGCCCTCCAACAGGAAGAGCCAGACTCTGGAGGAGACAGGCTGTCTCCTCTGCACACCAGAATTGCTGGGAACCTGAGTCTACAGCAGCCCCTACTGTTGCTCCAGCCCCACAGCAACCTGTGTCTGCTTAGCCCTAGCTCTCCATTCTTCTTCCCAGCCTTAGGTCACACAACTGAAACTCCCAGGACAGGTATCAATTTTCTCTGCTTGAGAGGAGTTAAGAGTGGAGTGGGAATCATGCTTGAGAAACTCTGGATCAGGAAAAGTCTAGAAAGAGTAAGAGCAGCATCCATATCTCTAACATGTAGTCTTTATGAGTAAGTTAATCTTGGGCTGGGTAGATAGCCTGACACCAAGCCTGATAACCTGGGTTTGTCCTCGGGTGAAAGGTGAGATGCCACAAGGATGAAATCCAGTTGTCCACAGACCTCTACCTATGCTGTGCCTGTGTGCACACAAATAGATAAATACAAATTTCAAAGAGAAAAACCTATCTCACTATGTTATGAAAACTGGGCATCTTTTGTCTCCTCGTCCCCTTGTGGCTAAAAAGGAGAAAAGGGGGAAAAAACCAGACAGACACAGAATTTCCAGGAGGCTTGCCATGTACCTAAGGATGACCCTGGAGTTCCAACCCTCCTGTCTCAACCTCCTAAGTGCTGAATTGCAGCTGGACTGCAGGAGTAACTACTACACACGGTGTGTGTGATGCTGAGAACTCAGCCCAGAGCTTCCTAAACACTAGGCAGACACTGCCAACTGAGCTACATTCCAGCCCCTTGCTTCCTGATGATCTGTGGCACCCAGGACCATCTGATGTAGGGCACTCATCTCACTCCTTATCTGCTCTTCCTGCTGGACTATAAGCACCACAGAGGCAAGACCTCTGAATGTCACTGCTCCACTGCTATTGCCCAAGATGTACAGGTACTTTGGAGATGAATCGTAAATACAAGGGTGGTGGTGGTGATGGTGGGATCCTAACTTGGAAGGCTCTGCTCTAGGGTGCTGAAATTAGTCACTGCCCTTCATATAGCAGGGATTAGAAGCGATGTCACCTGTGTCAGAACCTGGTCACCCCCGCCACCTTCCCGAAGACAGTACCTCCATCAGCTCATCAATGAACTGGTTCCGGGTCTCAGGGTATTCAAGAAGAGTCAGAGCGTCTGAGCCCCTAGCAATGCCCTCTGGAGCTGTGAGAGAGAGGCAGAGACATGAGGATGGATCTGAGGACTAGCGAAGGAAGACTATGTCACTATGGACACAGACTCACTTCACTAAAGCCCCCTCTTGGCCTCATCCAAGGGGGAAAGCTATCCTTTTCCATGGGTCTCTGCAAATCCCACGCAGACCTAGAGCTGGCAAGAGGAGGTAAAGTCGTCCTGCACTGCCCTCTAGTGACACAAGTGGCTGCTACAGCAGCTCTGCAGACTTGGGAGGGGTGGAGGTCTTGTCAGACCTGGAGCCCAACAACTCCTAAATAGTTTACCAAAATGACTAGCCTTCATTTAGTCTCTAAAATAGATGGGAGGGCCGGGCAATGGTGGCGCACGCCTTTAATCCCAGCACTCGGGAGGCAGAGGCAGG
>NW_004949129.1:3490701-3491935 GCF_000317375.1 Microtus ochrogaster | reverse complement strand
TCGAAAAACAAAATAAATAAATAAATAAATAAATAAATAAATAAATAAATAAATAAATAAATACATACATACATACATACATACATAGATGGGAGTTGGTGGGAGGGACATGGGGGCACACGTCTTTAATCCTAGCACCGGGGAGGCAGAAGCAGGCAGATCTCTTTGAGTTTGAGGCCAGCCTGGTTTACAGAGAGTTGCAGATAAGCCAGTGCTACACAGTGATACTCTGTCTCAAAAAACCAAACACAAGACAGAACAAATCCAAACCAGAGAAAGGAGCTTAGTTTCTAGACTTTCCTTACCACCCCTTTGTACCCACTTCCATTCATATCTTCAAGAATGATTTTATTTTTAGGGACAGGATCTCACATAGCTCAGGCTGTCCAAACTCAGTGCTCAAGGATGACCCTGAACTCCTGCGAGGGCAGCAGGGCCAGGGCACTCACCCTCCGTTCCTGTCTCCAGCACGGTGATCTCTGAAGCAGTGGTGTCATCGCCCCAGTCTATCCCATCACCCCCAGCATCCTGGATGGAGAGGGAGAGCAAACACTCAGCAATGTTGGAACTGGTTCCCTAGCCCAGGGAGCCACAACAAAGCCCCTGGGAAGTGCAGTGACTGGACCCTCAGTGGAGCAAGGGCCACTGCGCTGTGCAGGGGCAAGTGTGGTGATGTGGGCTTTGATGATGCCGCCCTCCTTCCTGTGTGGTGAGGTTATTGTCTGTTTGCAGTCGTACACCCCAAACCCCAAGAGAAAAGAGTTCTAAACTGACACCCCACTTTTGTGACTCTGCCCCGCTCAGGAAGCACCTGGCCTTAGACCCGTGAACCATCACATACACAGATCTTTTCCATGGCCAAAGCAGGAGCACTTAGAGACAGACCTAACCTTTGACTCCGATTCCAGGGAGATGCCCCAGTCAATTCCAGGGGTCTCAGCAGAGATGCCCGAGTCAGAAACAGCCTCCACTCCAAAGTCACCCCAGTCGATCTAAAAAGCAAAAATGATGTCAGTGCAAACAGGAGGTGAAGGAAGGGAGAGCAGTTTCCCTTTCCATGGGACTCGGAGCCACGTGGAAAGTCACACAGCCGACCGCAAAGCCTCCAAGCTCCCGTAAGAAAGGACTGTTTTGAGCCGGGTGGTGGCGGCACACGCCTTTAATCCCAGCACTCGGGAGGCAGAGGCAGGCGGATCTCTGTGAGTTCGAGACCAGCCTGGTCTACAGAGCTAGT
>NW_004949129.1:3450478-3490601 GCF_000317375.1 Microtus ochrogaster | reverse complement strand
GCGGTTTGTGAGTCCTTCCTGGGCAGTTGCCTTGACCTATTCTCTAAACAGCTCCCTAGCCAACATGGCCACCTGATTTATAACGGCAGAGGCAAGAAAGGTCCCCAGTTTACAGTGCAAGGACAGGGACAAGAATTAAAGAGAAACAAAAACTCAGAAAAAAAAAAAAAAAAAAAAAAAAAGAAAGGGCTGTTTCACTGAAGGACTCCCCAGGTCAACTTGAGCCAGTGTGCTGAGGCTTTTAGAACTTGTCTGTTTTCTGGTCTCAAGAAAGCCAGGAAAATAAAGGGCCTTTTGGGTCCTCCTACCTAAGTCACACCACATGGCTTCCCTCATGGTTCACTGTGGGAATTCTGGTCAGGGCTGTGTGTGGATGAGGAGTCCCCACTCAGCGCCTCCCAGGGCCTGTCTTACCTCATCTTCTTGCACCTGCTCTGGAGGTTCCTCCAGTTGTGGCCGTTCCACCACAGAGGGCTCTGTCCCCGTCCTCCATTCATACACTGTTGAGTTCCCGTGCTTCTTCACGTAGCGCAGCATGGGCAACACCTGCTCTGTGGGGCTTCAACACAACATGTTAGCTGAGCCCTCCTCCCACGAGCACTTGGGAAGCAGGCACAGGCTCCATCCTGTACCACATGGTCCAAGGGGCACATTCTGCACCGCTCCAAGGGTGTGGGACACAGCTGACATGTTATGTGGGAACAATCCAAATGGAGAGGAGAAGAGGGACCAGGGAAAGCAACCCCAGCTCAGGCACTGGAAGTCCTCCTTACCTGTCACACACAAACTCCACACAGGCCTGGTACAGGTCGATGGCCTCCTCCAGGGCCTGAGCTCCTGCTCCTATCTCAGCCAGCTGACTCGGCAGGTCCTTCACCAGGGCCAGGAGCTCTCTCCGGACATTGTCGCCCTAGCATTGAGAGAGGGAAAGGGTTAGGTCACACAAAGTGGGAAGTGGGAATCAGCAGGTCAAAGAAAACATTAAAAGACTGCAGGAAGGTGAGCCAGTGACCCGGGTCGGGCTCAGTCCAGCTGCCAAGCCCAGAGACTCTCCCACAGTGATGGCGCACCCGCTCACCGTGATGGTGCACCCACTCACCGTGATGCCGTACTGCTTGCACGAGTGGTAGAACTGCTCACGCATCTCAGCAGCCCCAGCCTGGCCCTCTTCCTCCTTGCGGCTGTATTCCTGCTGCAGCTGCTGGCACTTGGCAATCTGCTTCTTCAGCGAGGGGATCTCATAATTGACATTCCGAACCAGGAGGCTAGAAAGTTCCACTGAGGAGGGCCCAGGAAGTTTACTGTAGGACACCCTTGCCCTGAGGTATAGACATCACAGCGTGGTGGAGAAGAAGGGGCTGGCTTCTCTACCTCTCCATGCCTAGCTCTGGGACCTGAGACAAGTTACATACCCTCTCCTCTTCCATCCTCAGCCCCCAAACAGGGACTGCAGTGTTTACCATGCAGATCCATATAAAACACCAACCAGAACCCTTTGCACTTGGGTGCTTGGTATAAATCACTTATCACCATTATTTACTACTCAGAGTCACAGTCCAAACTACTACCAGCCATTAGCTGTTCTCTCAGGCTCCCAACATGGCCTCCAGGGCGACCAGCAGCTCTTCTGCCCTACTGTGGAAGAGAGTGGGGCAGTACACGCTACCTCCCTAAGGAAGACAGACAGGCTGGACACCTGCTCGGCTGAGCATACCCTGATCATACCCCGACACTTGAGGAGCTGCTCCTCACACCTACAACAGGCAGCACCTGTACTGCGCTCCATTTCCTTCTAGGTGCCCCGTAAGCTCGGTATTTCAGGATTCCAGGAGTGGGCTTCCCTGCGGATGCTAGGGCCACTTTACCTAAGTAGGTGTTGTCCTTCTCATACAGGCCTATGATCTCCTGCCAATCCTGAGAACAGCAGAGAGGGGATGAGTCAGAGGAGCACTCAGCAGCTCCTCACAGCCAATCCCTGCGGAGGAGGCTGCCCCAGGCTTTGTACCAAGCACAAACTCCTCACCTTCCTCCAGCTTTAATGCTGGCTGGACCACCCACGTGATTCTGGGACTGTGAGCCTAACAGTGATTCCCAAGAGTCATGTAAGCCCAGGGGACAGGACCACCCACGAGATTCTGGGACTATGATTCCTAACAGTGATTCTGAAAGGCTAAAGGTGAGGACATGTAAGCCCAAGGCACAGGTCTACTTTTGTATACATTTTTGTTTGTTTGGTTTTTGGTTTTTTTGAGACAGGGTTTTCCTGTGTAACAGTCCTAGCTGTCCTGGAACTAGCTCTTGTAGACCAGGCTGGCCTCGAACTCACAGGGATTCGCCTGCCTCTGCCTCCTGAGTGCTAGGAATGAAGGCGTGCGCCACCACCACCTGGCCTACTTTGGTATAAATTACAGGGACAAAGATAGATCAGGAAATATACTATGCAGGCATTTTGACTTGCCTAGGCATTTCGTGAGCCTAGAGGGGCTGTGGACTGGATGTCCGGAACCGTGCGTTACCAGTCCTCAACCATGCTTACCTTCATCCGCTGTGAAGAGTACCGGCCAAAGATATTTTTGGTGGAGGCCTCGGTACCTTTAAGAAGGTCCACTATTCGTAGGCAATGGAAGTAATGAATGTCTAGAAAGCAAGAATGGGGGCTTTCAGACTTCTACCATCCTTCCTCTCTTCCTCTGGCTACTGCACGTGGCTGACCCACTTATTTTAGCATGGAAGAAACCAGCATCTACAAGCCAGGAAACAACCTCTCTCTCTGGGGTCAGCCCTGGTAGCTCAACAAGGGAATGGCTGGGTAGACACACAGGACTCCTGAAAGGAAGGGGCTCCAGGAACATGGCTGCAGATCACTCACAGGATCCAGAGAGCAGCTGGGCAATCTCTTGGCTCTCTGGCATGTCCTGGATGGCTGTGTTGATCTTCTCCCGGATGGTCAGCACCAGACTTTGCCATTTCAGGTTGCAGTGCCGTCTGTCCACTAGCCAATCTGCGTGAGAATCAGCCAGTCGCCACAGCCTGCCCCACCCCACACCGGGAATCCACTAGTTCAAGCGTCCCACGCTCGATATTGAACAGCAGCTGTTGCCGCATTGGCTAAGGTACCAACCACAGAGAAATGGGAAGATGAAAAGGCAGACGGACTCAGAGAGGTGCTTGGGCTAAACAAGCTCCGGCGCCCTGACTTTATCCCCAGTGTGGGTTTTACAGAGCAATGCCTCAACACCGGGATAAAGAAAACCTTTAAATTGGTCCTGACATGAAAGTGCCACTTTTGACCATTCTAAATTCTCCATAATATTTTGCTTCTGTGGGTAATTATATCTTTCTTGTTGACAGAGGGTGTTGCTCAACTTCCACTTCCTCGGGGCTGGGATTAACCGCGACAATGGAAAACACAAGGTGGCTATGCCAACTACCGGATGAACGAAAACTGCAAAGCCCCTCACACCTACAGCGCCCCAAGGACTGGAGGATGCGAGTTGATGAGCTTGTTTTTATAGAGCCCCAGCTATCCTGGAACTCACTATGTAGATCACACTGCCCTTGAACTCACAGAAAGCCTGCCTCTGCCTCTCCAGAGCTGTGATTAAGGCTGCTGGTCTCTTCTTAATACTGAAGTGCCACTCTGCCACATGACTGCCAATGTAACTGACCCGGTTTTGGTTGTGAGCCTAGCCTTTAACGGCTGAGCCATCCCTCCAGGCCAACTGACCCGGTTTTGAAGCCTAAAAGCCATGCTCATTTCTTAAGAAGAGAACTAAGGTGTTACAGTTAGATGGTCCTGGGATCTAATTATCAAGTTTATTTAAAATATAGCTTTTTAAAGACTGTGTATTTGTTATATACACAATGGTCTGTCTGCATGTATGCTGCAGACTAGGAGAGGGCACCAGACCTCATTACAGAAGGCTATGACCCACCATGTGGTTGCTGGGAACTGAACTCAGGACCTCTGCAAAAGCACTCAATCTGAGCCATCTCTCCAGCCTCTAAAAGATTTTTTATTGCCGGGCAGTGGTGGCGCACGCCTTTAATCCCAGCACTTGGGAGGCAGAGGCAGGTGGATCTCTGTGAGTTCGAGGACAGCCTGGGCTACAGAGCAAGTTCCAGGACAGCCAGGGCTATACAAAGAAACCCTGTCTTAAAAATAAAAAGAAAATAAGACAAGTATAAATGGCACCTTGTATGGGGCAAGTGCTCAGGGAACAGTGTGCCGCCGGTTCTTCCATGACTGGAGGACAAGCTCTCACACCAGGGTGGGCACACAGGGTGTTCACACACTATGAATACACGGTGGCTCCTGTCTGTAACCCCAGCACTTAGGACGCTAAGCAGAAGCCTCATTGGCGCCCATCAAAGGACTGAGTGCCCCCCTCATAGTGGTAAATTTAGAAAGGTGGCCTTGTTGACACAATCAGTCAACTGGTCAAGTATCTCGAGTTTCACAGTGTCACCCTCTTGGGGACATGATTAACATTGGGCTGAGGAATCCAAGGCACATATAAAGTACTGGGAGCTGTGCACATGTCCAGAAGTGACAGAACGAGGAACAAAACAAGGCACAGAGATGGCCTAGCCACTAAAAGGTCTTCTTGTCTTTAGGGTCTCTCCGTGTAATCCCGGCTGAGCTAGTGTTTGCTATGTAGACAGGCTGGTCTCTGCCTCCTGAGTGGTGAGACTAATGGCTTTTTTGTCTTTTAGGTGGGGTACTGCTATTATTGCTAAGTGTTCCTGACTAGCCTGGTATCTGCTGCCAGCAATCTTCCTGCCTCAGCCTTCCCAAGTGTCATGGTTACCAGCATGAGCCACCATGCCTGGCATAAAGGGTCTGTATCCGAATCTTAGGTCCCTCTTCTCCATAAATTCAAAGGGGCATTGAAACGTTTTAAATGAGTTGGGAGGGGTTTTCCCATCCCCAAATAATGCAAAAAGCCATGAAGCCAGAAACAAAGAGCCTGCAGTCCAAATGGACAGGCCATCTGGTAACTGGCCATCTTTAACACCAGCCACTTGTCCTGTGTGCCAGAATAGGACTTGATACTACGTTATCAATGTTAAAAGTAGGAAACAAGGTGCCAGTACAGACTTGCAAATGCAAAGGAAGCAAATGGTTCCCTCAAACAGGCCGGGCCAGAGTAAGGCACCTCGAGCCGGGTTTTCCCAGCTCCTGGCTGCTGGTGGCAGTGGGCAATTATCAGGCCTCCCCCGACAGGCGACCGCGCGGGGGCGCCTCTCCTACCGAGCAGCTTGCTGGTCTGGATGTCGATGGGCACGTGCTGATGGTCCTGGTGGGAAATGCGACACGGAGGGGGGCGTGAACGCGGGAAGGCGGTGTGCCTCGCGCGCGCTCGTCTCGCGAGCCCAACCGCCACCCTGCAGGGCCAGAGCGCCCGGATAAGGGCAGGAAGGATGGAGGAGACAGGACAGGGGTCGCAGAGCGGACCCCAGGTTTTCCAGCCCGGGTCCCCACACCTGCATCCTTTCTCCACTTCCGCTTCCGGCCAAGACCCCGGCCCGGCCTAGCACCAATCGTGAGCCGGGGTGCGTGAGCCTCAGTTGAGAAACAAACCGGCCTCCTTCAGCCACGTCGTCGTCTTCCGCCGAGCCAATCCGAGCCCACGGCCCGCCCCCTCTGAAAGCCCCGCCCACCAGGAGGTGCTGAATGGTTGAATACCGGATGGGCGGGAGAATAGCGGACAGCCAATGGGAGACGAGAGGCGGGCTCGGGCCCCGTGAGCGGCTGGAAGGGCTGTAGCGCTTGCGCGATGGCGGTAGGGGGCGCCCAAGAGCCGGCGTAGGCGGCTTTCTTCCCTGCGGGGCGCAGAGCCCCCTGCTGGAGAACGAACACGTTCGCGGACAGGGTCCTAGCGCCGCCAGATGGCGTTTTGAAAGTAGTTGAAATTATTTTCTTCCCGCTTTTCCTCCCTTTACCGCCTGTAGAAGATCGTTGCGCTTGTCACACTTTATCCTCCCCGTTCGTTTATCTGATAGACATGTGTTTTAAGCACCCGATTCTTGTTGGCAGATTAGGGTAGGGAGAGGAAGCAACACCTGGGCATTGAGTGTTAGAAGAAAAGCTGCAGAAGGAAGACGTGTGGAAAGGGTGTTCCCCTTGGAAGAGACTAGACAAACTTTACAGGCTACAAACTGCAAGAGGAGTTCAGAGCAAAGACAGGCAGGGCAGACTGGCAACAGAGGCAGGATTCCTTGTTTAAACATTACCAAAGACTTCAAGAGACACTCCAGGCCTCCTACCTGTGGCTGACCTTAGGCCCACCTCTGTGCAGTAAAAGGTTTAAGGCATGGAACGATCTGAGAGGAGATTGTAAAATATAAGGGTCATGTCACGGGGTCATATCAAATAAAGAACTTGGACTTCACCCCTGAAAGGTTTGGGACAAGGAAGGACATGCACATATTGGCTATAAGGATGGGTTATATGGGAGATAAGACTGGAGACAGGTTAACTAGAAGGAGGCTGAAATACAGAGCTTGGGGCCTGACCTAGGGCAGGAGGTGTGGGAGGAGATGGGCCGAGCTTGAAAGATGTTTAGGAAGAAAATGGGCAGAACTTGGCAATAGACTGGCTGAGTGGGTGAGGAGAGAGACACCGATAATGACACTCAAGCTGGGCGGTGGTGGCACACGCCTTTAATCCCAGCATTTGAGAGGCAGAGACAGGCGAATCTCTGTGAGTTCAGGACCAGTCTGGTCTACAGAGCTAGTTCCAGGACAGCCAGGGCTACACAGAGAAACCTTGTCTCAAAAAAACAGACAAAACAAGATGACGGTCAAGTGTTGAGTGGGGGTGCCACCCCCTGACACCGTGATGCAGGAGGCTGAACAAGTGTTGCAGAGGGGCTTTGAACTCATGGAGTTGGCACTGACGGGAGTCCACCAAGTGGGAAGTGTGCAGAAGGCATTCGGGTCCGCATCAGGCTGGGAAGGCCACCAACTGAGCTTCAGATTTGGACAAGAAGTGAAAAGAGAGGGTGAGAGGAGGGTCCCAGGGACACCACAGGTCTGGCTATGGCATTCCCAAGTGCTATCTTCCTTCTTCACCCACCCCAACACAGCGTGACACCCAGGGCTTCGTAAGATTCTGGACTGAACTGCCTGGTCTGGTACAGTAGTGGGTAGACCTAGATTCTGGCCCTGGGAGGTGTTGGACAGTTTCCACACTTCTCCGATAGCCACAGTTCTCTCAATGGAGAGATAACACTTAGCCTATCTCAGGGTTTTTGTGTAGAGGCTTAAATAAATAAACACACTAAAGGTGCAGGACTCAGGGCGAGGGGTGGAGCTTAGTTGGTGGAGTGGTTGCCTAGGACACAGGAACTCCTGGGTTCCATCTCCAGCACCACATAGGACCAGAAATGGTGGCATACATCTGTAATCCCAGCACTTGGAAAGTGGAGGCCGGAGGCTCAGACGTTCACGGTCATCCTGGACTATATAGCAATTTTGAAGCCATACTGGGATACGCAGATCCAGTCTCAAAAAGGGGAGAAAGGAAAAGAAAAAAGAAAAAAATAGAGGGTTGGGGAGATGATTCAGTAGTTAAGAGCACTGGCTGCTCTTCCGAGGACCTGAGTTCAATTCCCAGTAGCCACACTGCCACTCATACCACCTGTAGCCAGTTCCAGGGGTACCTGACACCCTCTTCTGCCCTCCGTGAGCATCACACACACACACACACACACACACGGCACACAGACATACACACAGGCAAACATTCATACGCCTAAAATAAAAGCAATAAAATATTTTTAGATGTTCATAACTTTTTATGGTTGGCAATATAGTATAGATATGCAATCTCATATTTTGTGAGCTATACATAAATAAAACATTATATATATAATCATTATTATTATAGAATAAATCAGCAGGCTTCTCTGGAAGCGGTCCATGGGGGAGAAGTAAGGGCCTCTTCAGGGCTCTCACCGGAACTTGGCTCCCATCTCAGACTCCTGACTCAGGCATTGCTGGGACTCCCCTATGACTAAATACACACTTACCGAGTTCTAATCCTGTGCTGCAAGCTCCTTGGGACATCCCCCAAGAAACCTGGCACTGCCACACCCTCCAAGTATATCTCTCCTCCTTGAACCAACAGGCAGGGCACAGCAGGGCAAGCCCAGTCTGGCAGACCCAGCCCTGGTGAGTCCGTGAAACAGAGCCCACCAGGCCTTCACCCTCACCCACAACTCCCAGAATGACTCATGGGGAGCACAGGGTGTTGAAGAATAGTTTTGCTTAGTTACTAACCCTGGGGACAACTAGCCCAGAGAACACAGGCAGGCAGTGGGATGTTGGTGCCATTCTGCACTTTGCCAAGATCACAAGGCACTTGTGGCCTTTGGCAGACTTATTATGACCAGGTTATCCAAGTCAGAGTTAATACTCTGCCAGCTTGGGGGAGGGGGGAGATTTTGATTGTTTGGATCCCAGCAAGGAGAGGATACGGGAGGTTTCTGATCATGAATCTCTGAGTCCTTGCTTGGCGGAAGCCGTGCGGTCACCCCTGGGAATGACACATAAATGTTTCGCAACGGGGAAGCACAGAGCCCCACAATACACCTGCCACGCATGCAGGCTGCCCTGCCCTCCGTTATTGTCAGCCTGATTATTAAGTGATAACCACCTGCCAGTGGAGAGCTAATGTGTCTTGCAAACTGTGCCTAACTTGACCCTTGTAACAACTCATGGTGTGGATGCTGTTATTAGATCATTACTTATCAACATTGATACAACTGGTGCCGGTGGGGTCTGGATTCAAACCCAGGTCATGTCAGGCTCCTCAGTTTCAATCTTATTCTCTGTGTGACACGCCTGTGCCCTTACCTGCCTGCCCCCCCCCCCGGCTCTGTCACCACCACCCTCTATCTATCCTTCACTGGTCTGCAGACAGATGTCCACTCCCTAGTTGCTGTGTCAGACTCAGTGCTCTCGCTCCTGAAGTCCCTTCTCCCTTACAAAGTCCTTTCTTACCACACCAAGTTTTGGACCAGTGCCCATGGCCTATCTTGAAATCCCATAAAATGAGGCCTTGCCTTTGACACCCAGATGACCTTTATATGATCCTATGTATATTACTTTATTGTTTGGACATTGGGGTGTGGATGAGTGGGAGAGAAAGAGGAGAGAGAAAGAGAAAGAGAGAATGAGAATCTCCTTGGAAACCCTGACTGGACATCTTACTGGTACTAGTTGGGTGTATCTTTCTCTGTGTTGCCATTTTGTTTTCAGTTCACCCCTCAGATGATTTGTGAGCACCCTGCAGAAGATTACAGACTCGTTCATCTCTATAACCCAGCACCCGGCAGGATACCTGCCACGCAGTGACAGTGAGAGTTATACAAAAAGGAAGGATGGACAACGTGCTGTTTACAGGGAGGTGTTTAATGGTGGTGGTGGTTGTGATTCATGTTCTAGGGGAAAGGACTTCAAGGTCCCCAGCTCCGTTTCCCCTCCCTTCACAGGTCAGGGTACGGAGCCAACTCCCTGCTCAGGCTGTTGGGGGTCAGCACAGGGGAAATTGGAAAGAAACTTGGCTATCGGCTTCCCAGGTTAAGCACAGGTCCACGAAGGTCCATAGGCCACACAGCCCCTGTCATCTGTGTTGTGCTCAGAGCTACTGATTACACCCTTGTCTTGGTTGGCCATGCCCTCCATCCCTTCACTTTTTAGCCCTGGGTGGCCTCATGAACTTGGCCCTGTGTATCATCTCTTAGGTAAAACACTGTGTTTACTTCTGCACCTTTGCTGCGGCAGGGGAATGACTCTAATCTACCAAGAGAAAGAAAACTAACTCCATGACTAGGGCATCCTCTGTCAGCCTCCGTTCCCATGCAGTCCCATGTCTGCCGAAGACGGTACTGGGGCCCTTGACTCAAAGACACAGTTCTGGTGTTAGAAAAAATACGGCGTGCGGTGTGATGGGCCTGCCACACCCTGCATCCCCTGAAACCTGTCTGGAGACCAGGGCCGTGTTCATCCATCAAAAGTGCTTAAATAACCCCATACAAACCAAGTGGGGTGCATTCTCAGAGCACAAGGAGAGTAGACAACCAAACTCTCACCCAGAGGGCATGATTGTTCATACGCAGAGTGGAGAGAAATGAGGTCGAAGAAGTTGGCAAAGATGGATCCTGAGGAGGAACTGCCAGGCCAGTGGTTGGGCTGAAATTGAATCCTGTAGGCAAGTGATCCCACCTAGAGGGCAGCGAGTCCCTGAAAGGCTGTAGATGGTCCAAAAGCTCTAACGTCTCTAAATGAATTTCCCCTCCACCCCCCAGACACACTGAGGATTTTCCACATCCAAAAGAGATCACTTCCTTGACGGGTGGTGGTGGTGCACACCTTTAATCCCAGCACTCGGGAGACAGAGGCAGGTGGACCTCTGTGAGTTTGAGGCCAGCCTGGTCTACAGAGTGAGTTTCAGCAGGACAGCTAGGGCTGTTACACAGAGAAAAACCCTGTTAAAAAACCAAAAAGAAAAAAGAAAAGAAAGAAGAAAGAAAGAAAAGGAAAAAGAAAAAAGAATCCCTTCCATGAAAATGAAGCCCAAACCAAATGGCCAATAAGTACTCGAGTGAGTTATCCAACCTGACAATAATTGAGAGTATAGTTTTTTTAGAGGTACCATGGCAGATTACCGTAAATCTGAACCCTGAAATCCAGGCAGGTTCTTGGGTAACAATCTGTCAGAGCCTCCCCTGTTTCTGGCAGTGGCCAGTGGGCCTTGCTCCTGGCCTTGAAGAACTGTCAATTCAGGCTCTGTCTTCCTTGTCACGCGTGGCAGACTTTCTGTGTCCCTCTGGGTCTCATTTCCCCACAAGGAGCCCAGGCCTTGGATTTAGGGCTTCTCTAATATGCTGTGACTGCATCTTAACTAAAGACACCTGCAAAACCCTGTTTCCAAACAGACTCGCATTCTGGGGTTCGAGATGAGAGCTCTGGGGACAGGCTTCAATACAGGACCCCTGGGAGATCAAATACTGAAGACACAAAGATGAGTCTTCACTTCCATCATACTGAGAATCAGGTTGTGGCTGTGATACCAATTGTACTCGTCAGAAGCAGGTAGCGTTTTCTCAGGTCATTTTCTTTTTTTTTTTAAAATATTTATTTATTTATTATGCATACAATATTCTGTCTGTGTGCAGGCCTGAAGAGGGCACCAGACCTCGTTACAGATGGTTGTCAGCCACCATGTGGTTGCTGGGAATTGAACTCAGGACCTTTGGAAGAGCAGGCAATGCTCTTAACCACTGAGCCATCTCTCCAGCCCTCTCAGGTCATTTTCTGTAAGGGGATGCAGACAGAAACAGGAATGGAC
Source organism: Microtus ochrogaster (assembly GCF_000317375.1). NCBI lineage: Eukaryota > Metazoa > Chordata > Mammalia > Rodentia > Cricetidae > Microtus > Microtus ochrogaster. The sequence continues at coordinate 3,479,242 of NW_004949129.1, read as the reverse complement.
AAAGGGAGAGGTTTTCTATCTTCTTTTTCACTAATTTTTTTCTCTTTCAGAATTTCTTTCTTTTTTATTTTATTTTATTTTGGTTTTTGAGACAGGGTTTCCCTGAGTAGTTCTGGTTGTCCTCGAACTCACTCTGCAGACCCTGCTTCCCAGCTGCCCCCTCCCACCATGTGGCCCATCAGGTATTGATCTTTGTCCTCTGTGCTTGTGACAAGGGCTAGGCTAAGCGACCTCAGGATCCAGTCTTTTCTGCCTTTCTCTGTTGGCCACAGTGGACGCCCTCAGGAGCTACAGTGTCCCAGAAGGGCAATGCTAGGGATATTCCAGCTCCCCGCATCTCTCTAGCTTATAAAATAGCCCTGGAAACAATTTCTGGCCCCTGGGCAGAGCTCAGGACAGTGGGAAGCCTATGTCTGACTAGGCTAAATTTGCTATCTAATGGGGATCTGTGGCTGTGCCCCAAAAGGATGCTAAGGTCCTCGGTTCTCTCACTGGTGAACCTCAGCCAGCAAGCACACATTTCTGAAAACACACACTGTTGTCTGTGAATGGTGCATCGTACTTTAACCTAATTTTTGAAGACGTGTTTTTAAAGCACCATTTTTTTTTTAACAGAGCAATAAGAGTGCAGTGATGTTCAGAGTTCCAAGACTGAACCTCCCAGTATAAATTTGCTCAAGGCCACAAGTTGGGCCTGACTTTCACGCCAGACCTTTCCAGAAGGAAGGGCCTGCCCCTGTCCTTGTGGCATTCAGTAGGGGAGGGCTAAAGGCAGGCCGGCCACTGCAGTTCTCATAAGGGGCTTCGCTGTGGAGCCAAAAGAATAGGGTGTCTGCTGTGCCTCTGTCATGCCTCAAACACCACAGCAGAAGCTTGGGTGAAGACCTTCAGGACAAACCCCCTCTTGTGTGGATGAGAAGTTGTGGGGTGGTTCTGGGAACTGTCCACCGGCCAAAGCACACCTCACCATGGCCCCTCTGGCTTCCGGACTGAACTGTTGTCAGGTTTTAGCCTTGTTGTCTTCTGGCCCAGGTGACAGCCTGGGAATTCTGAAAGTGACCCATTTAGGAAGCTGTGGTAAGACAATTGTGTGTGCCTTGCAGTAGAGACCGGGAGACCTTGCAAAATGCCATCCTTAAACTCCCAACACACACACATGCACACAGAAGCTAAGCCAAGAGCAAGGCAGCTAGAGCAGCAGAGGTCAATACAGGGGCTCTCCTCCGCACATATCCAGATGGTCCAGGGAGAGCAGCGCTGAGCACAGGGCTGCTGGAGATAACAGCCATGATGCTTCCTTTCCCACTACATTACCAGGCCTAGTGGTGTACCTTTAGTCCCAGCACTCGGGAGGCAGAGGCAGACGGATCTCTGCGAGTTCAAGGCCAGGCTGGTCTGTAGAATGAGTTCCAGGACAATCAAGGCAACACAAATAAATCCTGTCTTGAAAAACCAGTAAATAGGGGCTGGAGAGATGGCTCAGTGGTTAAGAGCACTGTCTGCTCTTCCAGAGGTCCTGAGTTCAATTCCCAGCAACCACATGGTGGCTCCAAACCATCTGTAAAGAGATCTGGCGCCCTCCTCTGGTGTGTGGGTATAAATGGAGGCAGAAAGTTGTATACATAATAAATAAATCTTTAAAAAAAACAATAAATAAATGAATAATAATAATAACAAGAAAGTCCTACTATGTAGCAGCTATATTGGTGATATTGGTGATATGTCTTTCTGGGTTTGAGGAGCCAAGATTCTGTAAGAGAGACCAACGCTCGAGCAGCTCATTGTATTCTACTTATTTGTATGTGCATATGCATGTATACATAAATCAATCACGGCATCTATATCTTACTCAACAAAAATATACGAGCAACCTCTATGGAGAACAAGAAAACTCTTGCTGTTATGTGAGGTGTGATAATTATTAGTTCATGGTTGTTATTTTTTTAAAAAGATTTATTTATTTATTATGTACACAGTGTTCAGCCTTCATGTATGCCTGCAGGCCAGAAGAGGGCACCAGATCTTATTACAGATGGTTGTGAGCCACCATGTGGTTGCTGGGAATTGAACTCAGGACCTCCAGAAGAGCAGCCAGTGCTCTTAACCTCTGAGCCATCTCTCCAGCCCTGGTTGTTATTTTTTTGTTGTTGTTGTTTTGTTTTTGTTTTTTTCGAGACAACATTTCACTGTAGCTTTGGAGCCTGTCCTGGGGCTAGCTCTTGTAGACCAGGAACTCACAGAGATCCGCCTGCCTCTGCCTCCTGAGTGCTGGGATTAAAGGCATGTGCCACCACTGCCTGGCTTAGTTCATGTTTTGAGGGGTGAATAGGAGTTTGGTTTGGAAAACGGAGAGGGTAAGGAAGCTATTCCTAGCTCGGAGCAGAGCCGAAGCTCCTGAATCCACCTCCCTAAGCACCCTCTGTACCCACCTAGGCAGGCAAAGAAGTGTCTGGGTTCAGGAGAGTTGGGGGAGGGCAGAAGAGTCTGGAAGGCTCCGTAGTCACAACCTCCCTAACACTGCGGCCCTTTAATACAGTTCCTCATGTTGTGGGCACCTCCAACCATAACATTATTTTTGTGGCTACTTCATAACTATAATTTTGCTACTGTTATGAATTGTAGTGTAAATATCTGATATGTGACCCCCCAAAGGGGTTGTGACTCACGGGCTGAGAGTCACTGCTATAGAGGTTTCCCCCTAAGAGAACCAGGGGTGACGAGCTCCAGTGTGGGCCATGGCATGGGAAGTCTTCGAAGTCCATCCAAGGGCTGTTTAGGAGTGGCATGGGCTGGCGTATTTAGGTTATAAAGGAATAGGATCCAAGGTAGAAGAAGAAGAAGAAGAAGAAGAAGAAGAAGAAGAAGAAGAAGAAGAAGAGGAAGAGGAAGAGGAAGAGGAAGAGGAAGAGGAAGAGGAAGAGGAAGAGGAAGAGGAAGAGGATATGGGGCCAGCGGTGGTGGCGCACGCCTTTAATCCCTCGGGAGGCAGAGGCATGTGGATCTCTGTGAGTTCGAGGCCAGCCTGGTCTAGAAAAGCTAGTTCCAGTATAGGAACCAAAAAGCTACAGAGAAAGCCTGTCTCGAAAAATCAAAAAAAAAAAAAAAAAAAAAAAAAAAAAAGAAGAAGAAGAAGAAGAAGAAGAAGAAGAAGAAGAAGAAGAAGAAGATATGGGTAAGACGAAAGTTGGCTAGTTAGAGTCAAACATACCTTGGAGAGTCAGGGAAATGGGAACTTTCATGCCTTTTTCTGCCCCAGTACCTTGCTTTGTGTCGAGCACACATACCCAGCCCAGAGAGGAAGGAAGGCTGCTGTGAGTATGTTGGGTAGAGAAGCTTCGAGAACCCTGGACACGCAGCAGCGGTTTCTTACTTTGGAGAGATGCCCATCTGAAGGTCAAGAGCATGCCTCAGGGCAGCTACCCAACAGCATTCCCCAAGGCCAGCAGCCAGGCAGAGGTGGGTTTGTGGGAGGTGACAGTGTGCCCACACGTTTTGCCTTTCTCCTGGCCTATACCTACCACTTTCTCCTCCTCCTTCCTTCCCTCCCCCTCCTCCTCCACCTCTACCTTTCTCTTTGGGAGTCTGAGAAAAGTTGAGGCTTATACAGAAACCCTCTGCACACAGGGGATTCTTTGTGTAATTTCCCTAAAGGAGTTCTCTATGTAGCCCAGGATAGCCACCAACTCATGATTTTTCTGCTTTAGCTTCCTGAGTGCTAGGGTTCCACTGCACCTGGCCTTGGCATATTATCTAAAGCCCCTCCCCCATAACCACCTCTGAGCAAGAGGAGGCTATGCGACCAGTCTAAAGAGCCTTGCTCACACACCAGGCTGCCCCTGTTTCCTCTAGTGAGATCTTCGGGAATGGGGGGTCCTCGGGTCAGGAGAGAATCCCAGTCCCCCTGCCCACAGAGGAGCTCTGGGTAGAAAGCTGACAGCCTGGGAACCGGTCTGCCAACCAGTTCAACCAGAGACTGGTTTCAAGTCAGGTAGTTCAAAGGGAGCAGGGATGCCCAGCCTGCTCTGGGAGCAGCGGGCCCTTAACCCTTTTTCTGTAGTGCCCTGGCAACATCCGGGTGGCGGCCCATGCTGGAGAGAGGGGTTTAAGCTCCTTGGAAGATAAAATGGGTGTGGGTGGCTCTGGCGATGGTTTCAGAGTGCAACCAGACACTGGGGAGTGGGGGCGGGAGGAAACTGAGGAGGGAGGCTCCCGTGCTCCCCATCCCAGATGTCCCTCGAGATTCGGTCCTCTAGCGTGCTGATCCCAAGAGGATCCTGGCTTCTGGGTGGCTGCAGGGGCCCTGGGATTGGATTTCTGGGCTAATGAATATTCATCAGTTTGAGCCAGCCTCTGCTGCTGTTTACTTAGCTGGGAGGGGCTGGGTTTCAGGTTCACCTTGACTCCAGGAGCGGCTGCGAAGCAAGCTGGTACCTGCTTCTGCACCTGTTTCCCTCACACCTGCCCCGCAGCTGCTCCTACCCACCTCTCCAGGCTGAGTCTGGCCAGCACCCTGGAGACACCCTCGGCTCCTCCAATCTCACCTGCCTGGGCAGCTCCTCCAGTCAGCTCCTCTAGGGAAAGTCTCACCTCCAGCCCAGAGCAGTCCGGATTACAGGTACAGGCAGCAGGGACTGGTGGGTGGGGAAACTCTGACGCAGGCCCCGACCAGGGTTCCCACTGCTGCCTCCGTGGGAGACAAGCCCCGCAGACTCTGTCTTCATCTAGTCTCACCCCACTGGCCTCTGGGAGAATGCCCAGGCCTCCAACAGAATTCCCGCTGAGAAAGTTTCACTATTAAACTCTTCTTTTGCTCAAGACTATCCCCTCCGGCCCGCAACCTGGAACGTGTATGTGTCTGGCGGTCTGGAAGAAACATTTCCCGGTAGCTGTCCGGTCTTCTTCAGGGTGGTCAAAGGCCTTCCGGGGTCTTGCAGAAGAAGGGGAACAGGTTCTACTATGCGGAACCGACACCCTCCTTCCCCTGCCCCTCCACCTCTCACGCAGTCAGTGGTTAGCTTGTCCCATTCAGAAGGAGCTTGGCCCACCTGGGCAAAGCCCTTCAGATAGTGCTCTAGTTGGGGTGACAGAACTTGTCTTGGGTGTTTATGTGCATGCGATGGGGCTAGCCACCCGAGGCAGGAGGTGGCAAATTGTCCTAACACGGCCTTTCATGGGCCCTGAAGCTACAGAAACAGCGGAGGTGGAGCTGGCATCCTTGGGGCCTGATTTTCTTCATCCCACGATTGCAAGGCCCAGGGCAAGGGCCCAGCCCTTAACCTGACATCTCAGGGTCCTGGGTAAGCAGACAGCTGGTCTCACCCAGTGCTAGATCTGTATGTCTACCACCCGGTCCGCTTGACTTTCCGGGATCATGCAAGGCATGTGACTGGAAACATTTTAACATTTTCCTCTTTACAACTCTGGCCACCTTTTTCTTTCTTTTTCTTTTTGTTTGTTTATTTTCTTTTCTTCTTTTTTTTGCTGTTGTTTGTTTGTTCATTTTGTTTATTTTTAAGACAAGGTCTCATTCTGGAGACCAAGCTGAAGTAGAACCTTGTTGGGTAGATTAGGCTGGCTTTGGAGTCACTGGGCTGTCAAATGCACATCACCACGCCTGCTCTTTGCTGTGGTTTTCTTTCTTTTGTTTTTAGACAGTTTCTTTTTCTTTTTTCCTGTTTTTTTGTTAGTTTTTTTTTTTTTTTTTTTTTGTTTTTCAAGACAGGATTTCTTTGTGTAGCCCTGGGGTCTTGGAACTTACTCTGTAGACCAGGCTAGCCTCAAATTCACAGACTCACCTGCCTCTGTCTCCTGAGTGCTGGGATTAAAGGCGCGTGCCACTACTGCCCAGCTAGACAAGAATATCTTTATGTAGTCCTGACTTCTGGAGCTCCCGATGTAGAGTAGTCTAACCTTAAACTCACCTCCTGTCTCTGCCTCCTGATGGCTAGGATTAAAAGTGGGTGCCACCATGCTGGACCAGATTCTGTATCATCTTTTACGTGCACTAAAGACTCTCCAGGTTGAGTTATGCAAAACAGAGAATAGTCCATCGCTTTATCTGCTTTAGAGATTCAGATTTCCATGTGTTAGGCTTGCCTCAAGGGGCAAACACCTTGTTTGGGTGTTTAGGTGTCCTGGGCAGAGAGGACAGGAAGGCCAGCAAATGTATCCTCAAGAGTCCAGGAGCCGGGCGGTGGTGGCGCACGCCTTTAATCCCAGCACCCGGAGGCAGAGGCAGGCGAATCTCTGGGAGTTCGAGGCCAGCCTGGTCTACAAGAGCTAGTTCCGGGACGGGCACCAAAGCTACAGAAAACCTTGTCTCGAAAAACCAAAAAAAAAAAAAAAAAAAGAGTCCAGGGTACAAGTCCAGGACACGGGGCACCAACGCAGGCATTAAGAGTCTTCCGAGCATTTCCTCATGACCTGTGCCTCCTTCAACTTCAAGGCAAAGTAGGCTCCGGAAATGCCGCCCTGATACATAGTACTCGTTGAAATGGGTACATTTTAACTGGCATCAGCAGAAGACTCTCTCCCGCATAAAGCAAGGAAACCAGGTGCCCACGTCTCTGGCAGTTCCAGATGGGCAGTGGTCGGTCAACAAGGCAGCTACTGAGTGGGCACCCTGTCCCTCCTTCCTTGCCCTCCCACAGCTCCTTCCAGTAACCCGTTCTGGAACGCTAAGTTCTGTGCAAGGCTGTGCTAAGCCCAGGAGGGGCACGCTGCCAAGGCAAACCTCTCAGGCTTTCCCTCCGAGCACTCGGCTCTCCAGGTGCCTGGAAGTACCCATCCGGCCCTCATCCCCGCTCCCCCTGCACCCCCATGCTCTAAGTGGGGCTGTACAAGATCTTTAACTTTAGTCACTTGGACCCAGCTGAAGGGGTAGAGTCAGCAATATGGGTCTGCTTTGTGGATAAAAGAATGGGAAAGAGTATCCCGGGCTGGGTGGCGGCGGGGGAGATGTAGCTAGAGGGGCAGAAGACACCACTCAAGGGACAGCAGCAAGAGGGGTTCAGCTTGTTTCCGGCCTAGGCCAGGGTCTTGCTTTTGTTTTTCCTGAATCTGATATGCTCCCCTCACCTCAAATACCCATACGCATTATGGAAATTAGAAAGCCAGAAGGGGAGAAAGCAATACCCTATATTTCTTCTACTAAAAAAAAAAAAAAAAATCCGCCTGTGCTCGATTTGGATTTTTTTTTTCTTTCTGGTGATTTTAGAAAATATAAAAAAGTCCATCAAGATTTGGGGGTTTTGGTGCTATGGATTAAACTCAAATTTTTGGGTATATTAGGCAAAGGATCTACCACCTAGCTATGCTCCCAGCCCCCTCTATCATCAGCTTTTTTAAAATTACATTTCTGGCGCCTTTAATTCCAGCACTCGGGAGGCAGAGGCAGGCAGATCTCTGTGAGTTGGAGGCCAGCCTGGTCTACAGAGTGGGTTCCAGGACAGCTGGGGCGACACAGAGAAACCCTGTCTTGAAAAACAAAAACAAACAAAAAACTAATTTGGGTGTACATAAGGAGGGTATGCCATGGTTCATTTGTGGAAGTCAGTGGACTTCTGAGCATCAATTCTCTTCTTCTACAACATAGGCCCTAGAGGTGGAACTCGGGTCATCAGGTTTGGTGGCAGGTGCATTGTCTGCGGCCCATCTCACAAGTCCCTCCATCGGCTTTAAGGGAGGTGACAAATGCAGGTCTGGGCCGCCTGGCCATCTCTCTTCCTGGCGTCTGTTAGCTTCTGCCCCCTGCTTCCCCAGGGTTCTCCCAGTCTATACCCAGGGTCATAAGACCTGACCTCCAGCCTCTCTGGGCCCAGACATGATCTTGACTATGTCGTTCAGCTCCCTCATAAAATTTAATTCCTCTAGGCTTCTGTCCCCTCCAGACTGCAAGCATCAGCCATGGCCAGAGAGCTTCATTCCCAGGCCTTCCTCTAGCTCATATGCATCTTTGTGGAAATTAATAAAAGGTCAGGTCTGGGCAGAGGCGGATCCGTGTCAGGACACACAGCTTGAGAGCTGTGAAGCTCAGATTTCAACCCAAATCCCACCCAAGACCCTTATAGAAGGGTCCGTACAGAACAGCCCGTGATCATGGCACCTCCCAGGCTCCAGCTGACTGCCTTGCAAATTTTTAACTCTCCTTCAAACACCCGTCCTGTGGCAGCTTGCTGGGGAAAAGAACAGTCTGCTAATGATTACTCCGTAAAGCTGATGTAACCATATAGACAGGCCGTCACGGTGGGCCTGAGTGTTAGGCCTGGATGGGACGGATAAGGACCCTGAGGCCCAGAGAAGTAACTTGGTCGAAGTCAGATCTTCTCAAGACTGCGGCTCCCGGGCCTCTCCTCAGGAAAGGCGTATGCTCGTCACTGTTGGGAAGGACAAATGGCTAGAACTATCACAAATTCTATTTAATTTTGTCCTGAGTTCCAAGCAAAACACAGGGTGTTTCTGCAAGCGTGGCCTGTCAGTGGTCTGCCAACACTGGGCAGGGTGGGAAGGACTTGGTCATGGTGCCACAGACCAAGATATGCGTGACTAGGTAAGGGGTTTCCATAGCCTGTAGCCTGAAGGCTTGGAAGGAAGGACCTCAGAGCTCTCTCCACAGCTTTGTGAGGCGGTGGGGTAGGGTTGTCCCTCTCTCCCATCGCCTGGCTCAGTGTCGTTCCCATTGATGGTGGCCCTGGAGGCTCTTTTCCCAACCCTTCAGTCCTACCTTCAACCCTTCAATTCTTTCTTTACTTTTTTTTTTTTTTTGAGTCGGGGCCTCACTATATAGCCCAGGCTGGCCTCCAATTTCCAGCCCTTCCACCTCAGCCTCTGTGCTGTTCTAGGCATTAACCAGCACACCTGACAGTTCTTGAAACAGCCACTAACTGTGAATGAAACCTAGTCCAAGTGCCCATCCCCTCCACCCAGTGACCTTTGTCTTTCCTGCTTGGTCCTGCAGAAAACCCTGCCAGGGCCTCCGGACCGCCATGACTGAAGTCGGTTGGTGGAAGCTGACTTTCCTCCGGAAGAAGAAGTCCACCCCCAAAGTGCTCTATGAAATCCCTGACTCTTACGCCCAAACGGAGGGAGGTGCGGAGTCCCCGAGCCCGGACGCCGGAAGTCCTCACAGCGACTTTAACACCCGCCTGGAGAAGATTGTGGACAAGAACACCAAAGGCAAGCACGTCAAAGTCTCCAACTCAGGCCGCTTTAAGGAAAAGAAGAAAGTCCGGGCCATGTTGGCAGAGAACCCCAACCTCTTTGACGACAGGGAGGACAAAGGACAATGAAGGCAGCCCAGGAGGACACTAGCGCCTCCCTGCCCCCTGCCACTGGTGGGGTCTGAGGCAGGAGCTTGCCACGCTGGCCTCTTTGGTCATAGTTGATGCCATGGTGGCAGGTGATGCCTGCTGGCAGGAGCACCTGGTTCTTAGGTTTGTATTTATGTGCCCCAGATTTACGAAGGGCCTGGGAGATCCCAGGGCCCTCCTCCCCGTGATCACAAACAAAGGCACTCCGGTCTAGGATGAAAAATGGCCGCCTACAAGTACAGCTGTCCTTGGCAAAGCAGCTTGGCTCACTGGGAGGCGGCAAGGCAGCGAGTAGACAGGGAGCCTGGCAGACTCCACCCCCTCCCTGGGCACAGGGTCAAGGGTGAGTTTGGATCGCTGCTCCCTCTACTTTCTCTAGCAGTGACTTGTTCCCCCCAGACCAATCCTAGAAGAGCAGAGTTTCCAGAAGTCACGTGATAAGAGGTTTCCTTGGTGCCAGAGGCGGAGCTGTTGAACTTGAGATCACCTCTGAATTCAAGGGGTAAACCTCCTGGAACTTCGCTCCTCAGAGTGGAGCAGCAAAAGATACGAGCACTCCCTAGGGTGCAACAGAAGGCCAAATCAGAAATCCCCGAGTTATTGCCTTGACCAGCACATGTGTGGGTGCTGAATAACTACCCCGAAAGAGAAGCCTCACTGGTCCAAGGGTCCAAACTGGAGGAATGGATGGGTTTCCTGGTTTCCTCTACACCTTCCCCGATAGTATTTAAGATGGATCCGCCCCAGAACTCAATCCTGGAGCCTTGAATTTTGTTGGGAAAGTCGTGGTAGGCTTTACCTAGTAATAAACAGTGCTGAGAAACCAGAGGTATCTATGCTTTATGCTTTTATCTCACGTGTCTGGGGATGGCCACGTCCCTACTTTCATGTGGGCTCTTCAAACTTCAGGAAGGGACCCCAAGTGTGACAGTGTAGAAGCTGTGTCAGTAATTCCATCATCAAGCTAGGCTTCATATGCCAGGGGAGAAAGGAAGGAGACAGACACCCCCTGGACAACGAGAAGTTGTGGGGGCTCTAAGAGAGTGGGTTTGAACTTCAGCAACCGGCCCCAGGACTCTGTAGTTCTCAGTGGTTCAGCTTGGGACCAAGGTTTAAATTCTGGTGCCACCGAGTAGCCTGCTGAGTCTGGGGACATTTTATAGAGAGACTTATCTGTAAAGCCAGGTGTGAGGGCAAATCTCAACTCTTGCTGCAGGGGGATTGCAGTTCAAAGGTCAGCCTGGGGTATACTGGAAGGCCCCATCTCAGGAAACTCAGAGTCTCAGGTGGTTCCCTTCCTCTTCCTTCTCTTACAGAATGCCACCATCCCCACCACTTTAGTTAAAGAAGCAGGGGAGAGTTCTCACCCTGTCATGTCAAGTCTGGTTCTTACTCAAGCCATGGGACCTGAGAACTAAAGAAAAAAAAAAATCAGTCAAATCCCTGGAGCTCACGGTGGGAAAGACCAAGGTGGCCACTCAGCTATGTGGTTCAACAGCTTCAAGGTCAGTGCCTCAAAGTCTGCAGGGCCACCCCACCCTAGGGAGCTGTTGCTGAGGAAGTCTATTGCCAAAACAAACAGACCTATACAAGGAGACCTTTGTCAGGTGCCTCGCCCAGGCCAGGGGAACTCAGGGGATAAGGGAGGCAGAGCAGGAGCTGAACAGAAAATAGACTGAGGGGCCCTGCCTTTACCTCAGCCTTTTGCACCCCCCTTCTTCCCAGAACTTTCTAGGTATGTTACTCAATTCATAAAGTCTCCCACAAAGAGCTGAGATGCCCCCCAACCTTGCAACCTTGCTGTTAGCTTACCACACACACTGCTCACAGCAGGCCGTCTCCCTAGTCCTCCCTGACCCCATCATGGAGCCGGGTACTGCTGTCAGCTCCATTTTCTGGTGGAGTTATCAGAGGGTGAGAGAGGTTAGTTAAGCTACCAACCCTTGGCCAGGCACTTGGTTAAAGAGAGAGCTGGTCTGTCTGTGTGACCCATGATGCCCCACACCCCAGCACCTTCCATTCTTGAACCTCTTCTATTGTGTGCTGGGGTGGCAGGGGCAGGAACAGTTGCCCTCTGCAGAATGCCATGGGAGATGAGACAGGACAGCATTTAGGTCTTAGGCCACTGGGAGGTGACAGCCGCCAAGGGGAATGTAAAAGCTCTGGAACCCATGGGAGAGTCAACCTGTGAGCCTAGAGTCTGGGTAGCCTCTAAGAGCCATCCTGAAGGGAGTACCTAATTCCAGACAGGAAATGAAGATGGGTACTGGGTATAGACTCGCGTTTGGTTTTGCTTTTTAGAGACAGGCGCTCACAGTGCAGCCCAAGTTGGCTTGGAACTCACTATGCAGCCCAGGCTGACCTCAAACTCATTACAATCCTCCTGTCCTAGCCTCCCAAGAACTGGGATTAGAGGCATGAACCATACCACTTGGTTTATGCCCCCTCCCCTCTGCCAGACACAATGCTAAGGACTGAATGTACACATGCTAGACAAACATGCTACTGCTGAACTTCCTTCCATGGGGTCTCTGTGTTTCACATGCCCTAGAATGATCTCTGCAGGAATCCTCCAAGGAGACAGTACATGTCACCCTAAGCTGAAGGCCTGGTTGGCTCGAGAGACCCAGCTGCCCCAGGGAATCCCAAGCAAGGCAGCTGCAAGCTTGCAGGAGCTGCTAGAAGGAGGAGGAGGAGGAACCGAGAGTGCAAACACGTGCAGGACCCGGGAGAGGCCATGGTTATCAACCACAGTTTCACTGGGAAGCCACCCAAGAGGAGGAAGGGGGAGGAAGAAGAGGCCGCCCGGAACTGGCCTCCACTGCCCAGTAAGGGTCAACTCTAGCCAGTGGGCTCCCCCTGCTGGACCCAATCTGTCTGGCCAGAAGCTAGGAGGGAGGAAAGTCTTGTACATCCATTTGCTCCCCAGCTTTCCTGTCTGCTGAGGTACCTCCTCCTGGGACCGACAAAAGGCAGGGAACCCTGATTGCTCTTTGAGCTGACAAGGGAGGGGGACTTGATTGGGGGAGGGGGAGGGAAATGGGAGGCGGTGGCGGGGAAGAAACAGAAATCTTTAATAAATAAATAAATTAATTAATTAAAAAAAGTCAGGTCAAGCATTTAATGTCACGCACGGCCGACAAGTTTTTATTACACACTTGCATGTTGGAAATGACAGCTGAGATCAGGCTAAAAGCTGGGGACATACACAACCCCCTAAAAGAGGTGGAGTACAGCAAGGTGTTCTCTTCAACAACTCATGTGCACGTACTAACAAAGTCACAGTCCACGACACAACAGCAAAAGGGGTGAGGGAGGGGAGGGTGCCTGGTGGGTAGCCACAGGGTCAATGTCTTTCTGGACCCAGGTTTAAGTAGGGGGATCAACGCAGAAGAGGAACCCTTGTCAGTGACAGAGGCTGACGCACACACCCACAACGTCAAAAGAAGTACAGCGTCCAGAGTAACAAGTTCATGGCCAACCAGAACAAATAGTAGTTCTCTGATCCTGGCTGAGCCACAGAAAACACGGATTGGCCCAGTCTCCTTTCTGTGGCCAGTGAGCCATGCATGTCGGCAGCCTGATGATTCTGTTGCTGGAAACGGAGTCATACCAGCTGCTGCCCCCTCGATGGGCTTTTCCAAAACCCACAAACAAAGCCAAGCCAAGGGAGATAATTATGAGATCCTTTGCCATTTGTGACTCTCTATGACAGGACCACTCTCTGCTCCGGCTGAGTTCGAAGGAGCTCAGGAGTTCGAGTCCTAGAGAGACTTTGACATAAAGGATGGATATGAAGGGAAATGGACTAGAGCTGGGCCTGGTGGCACTGGCCTATAATCACCGCTCCTCAAAAGACTGTGGCAAGAGGAACTTAAGGCCAGGACTTGACTGGGGTACACACACAGTGAGTTCAAGGCCAGCCGAGGCGACTTAGTCTCCAAATAAAAGGTTAAGAAAAAAATATTGGGACTATAGCTCAGCGGTGGTGTTACCTAGAATGAGCAAGGTCCTAGGGTTTAAGCCCAAGCACCCCCCAAAACAGAGAGAAATGTAAACCTGGCTCCCAGTCCTTCACCCTCTTAGCAGCTCTCCCCCACTCTCTCTCAGCTGATTTCAGACAATTCCCCCACATTCTGAGTCCAGAGTCACGGTGCAAGTCTCTCATACACCCAGTCATCTTCCCCGTGGTGGGTCATAGGTCCCAAGGGGGCGTCTCCTGCTGTCAGGCCTCGCCGGAAGACAATGCGGTCATGCAGGCGGTTGGTTTGGCCTTGCCAGAACTCTATCACCTGGGGGTACAGGATGTAGCCACCCCTACGGGAGAAGCAGAGCTTTATTGTGCCCTCCTCCTCTCTCATCCTAAACTCTCTTGCAGGAAGCTCCTGGGATGAGCTGGCGAGGGTTTCCCAGAGAAGGAGATCTGCCCCCCTACTCCCCGCCACCGTGTCCCTTTTGGATGTCCATCAGGACAGGTATCACTTACCAGTATTCCGGCTTAGGCACCTCTTGTTCCTGGTAGAGCTGCCCCAATTCCTCATTTTTCTTTCTCAGGTACTGTTCAGGGAAGACAGAGTAGGAGCCAGGCATGGGTGATGATCCACTTAAGGACTTATGAACATAGGTTCTGGGGCAGGACCCTGGCCAGGTATGGGAGACAGAGGGGAGCGAGGGGTTCTGGGGCAGCGGTCAACAGGAGAGCCAGACAGAGGAGGCCTGTTTTCAATCTTCCCACTCTTCTCCCCAGGGACAGCATCGTCTTTTTCTCTCTGCTAGATTGACAGGGCCCTGGCATCTCCTGGAGACAGTCCCTGGGGATGTGCCCAGAGCCTCAGGAATCAAGAGGATCATGCTGAAGCCTCACTCACCTCCCGATCGGGGATCACAGAACTTTGCCGACTGACCACAGCCCCAATCTGGCTGCTCTTGGGACGGGAATGGAAGTAGTTCTCGGCGTCCTTCTCAGGCAGCTTCTTCACAGGGCCCTCCACACGTACCTGCATGCGGATGACCCTGGCTAGGCGATGCTGTACATGCCCTGTTGCTGTTTTCTCTATCTGCTGCCCCACCACTCAGCTCCAACCAGACTGTCTGAGAGTGCGTGAGAAGCAGAATAATGTGCCTGGTCTGGGGACCCTCCCTGCAATCGTTTATAAATTGACCCCTGCCCACACAGTCCACAGGAAGTTGTCGTGGAGATGCTCACTCACCTGCCGGTTCAGGGGCTCCCAGTAGAAGACAAGAGAGGCAAAGGGATTCGAGTCCTGAAACAAGAGGGAAGTCATAGATACCACTGACACAGGAAAGCGATACTCCCTGCACGGAGGAGGAAGGCAGGAGATGGAGGAGACTTTCGACAAATGCATTCACTGTTCCATCTCATTTAAACTCTCAAAGGCGAGCCTCCTGTTTCAGGTCTGAAGACAGGCTCTCAGGGCAGAGTGACGTGAAGTTCACACAGCTGGTGCTAGAGCCGGGTTTAAGCCGGTTTAACTCCGGAGTGAGGCTTGGCCTCTCCAACCACCAGAGTTGTGGCGTTAGATATGTTTGTTATTGTTTGTTTTGTTCTCATTGTTGTTTTTGAGATAGAGTCCTACTCTGTGGCCTGTGCCAATCCTCCTGTCTCAGCCTCCACACCCAGCTCACCCATAGAGCTTTGGGAGGTGCAGTGAAATGAACCCCAGGGTGGCATGACTAAATACAAATGAAACGCCAATTCCTGCGCCTCTTAGAACAGGTGTTGGGGACAAAACAGATTAAATAAAAAGCGGCAAGCTCTACTCCACAGAGATTACTGGGGAGCAAATATGCATCGTGTAACCACATAAACAAATGCACATCAGAGGCTGAAAAGAAATGACAAAGTAAAGCTGTAAGGTGCCCTGTGGGCAAACAGTGCCATGTGCCAGGGGCTGACTCAGTGTTAGGTAAGGAAGGCTTCCCTAATGAGGGACCATGTGGCTGAGACCCACAGGAATGGCAGCTGATTGGGTAGCGGTGATGGAGTGGGGGGTGTGGGTCATTCATTCACAGTACAAAGGTCCTGAAGCAGGAAGGAGCCTGAGCAGAGACAGACGAAGCAGGGGGGTGGCAAGAAGACCTCGTAAACAGGGTGGAGGCTGGCCCTGCCAGCCCTGACCCTCACCAGCTCTTTTCCCTTCCGGCTCTCGTAGTTAGTGAAGAAGCGGAAGCCATCCTTGCCAAAGCCCTTCAGCAGCAGCATGCGGGCAGAGGGTTTTCCGTCTCTAGGGCACACAGCAGAGCATCAGGTCAGAAACCAGTCCAGCGTTCTCACCCCTGAGCAACCCCTTCAGCCACGCCCCTTAGGGAGTCAAATATCAATCGTGTAATACATAGCCACAAACTGGGGGGTGTGAGGGGGAGAGGGGTCAGAAGGCCAAGCTGTGGAGTCCAGTGCCATCAAACAACACCCTTGGGAATTTTGCTGGAGGTACAAGTGTGATTCCACTGTCTGGGGCTCCTTGTGGAGCAAACAGCGTCTCCCTAAGGGATGTATGGCATACAGCATCCCCGACAGCCACTTGCTCTTGAACGTCTAGCCTCCAGAAGTGTAAAAAGTAAACTTTTATTGCCTAAGCTACCCAGTCCATGGCACCTTACTGTGACAATGTTGAAAAGCTCGTGAGACTGGAAGAGAAAGGATCAACACCAAAGCGTGGAGCCAACTGAGCACTCAAAAAGAGGCAGTGATGGACAGACCTCTGCTCAGAGCTCTGAGTGATAACCCAGAGGGTGGTGTCAAAGCCCTGTCTCCAAGCCTGGTGCTTTAGTGAGAAGGGAAAAGAGCAACTGAGTAGGAGGCTAACAGAGATCTCTCGCCTGGTGGTGGTGGCACAAGCCTTTGATCCCAGCACTTGGGAGGCAGAGGCAGGAAATAATCTCTGAGTCTGAGGCCAGCCTGGTCTACACAGAGAAACTCTGTCTCAAAAAACCAGAGACAGACAGACAGACAGACAGATTTCTCAAAGGGTAGGACTGATTGGCAAGTCCTATGCCGGGTTTCAGGAGATGGAAAGGGCCTTGGGAGCAGTCCCAGGAGATGAAGGGCGATAGGGCTTGGGCAGACATGAGCATGAGGGAAGTCAAGGGTATGAGTAGACACATCAAGGATCAAGATGTATAAGGAGCTGCATTTTATCGCTGAAGAGCATTCAGTGATCTGGCCTTTTGGTTTACCAGCTAAGGACTGGTTTTCTGGGGCTCAGAGAAGATCGGTAACTCAGCTGGGGCTCTTTTAGTAGAACTGCAGACATACAGTTGAGTGCCCTTAGTTTAGGCCTTCCTACGTCTCAACCATCTGGACCCACCCACACAGGGGCCCACGGCTGTGCCTACCTGGTGCAGGTAGCCAGACACATAGCATTGGCTTCCCCTATGTCCGGACACTGAATGGCCTCCTCAAACCAGGAAGCGAACTGCTTCATGGGGTCCAGAGAGGTCAGATGAGACTCCTCAAATGCCTAGAAAGAGAGACTGACTCATTTAGTGAACACATAATGCTTTTTTTGTGCCTGGTAAGAAGTACTTTTCAAGTGTAAATGCATTTAGTTTTCTAAACAACCTTGAAACAAACCGGGCACGGGAGGGGCACACACCTTTAATCCCAGTACTCAGGAGGCAGAGAAAGGGGGATCTCTGTGAGTTCGAGGCCAGCCTGGTCTACAGAGCGAGTTCCATCCAGGACAGGCTCCAAAGCTACAGAGAAACACTGTCTTGAAAAACCAAACCAAACAAAAACACCTTGAAATAAAAGTACTACCAGGAAGTAGATTCTGTGCCCATTTATAGGAGATGAAACAGGTATAAAATGACCCAGTAAGTTTCTGTCTCCTAACCAGGAAGGGACGAACCAGGGTTCGAGAGTGCCGAAGTTCCCGCAGGCCACCTCATCATTTCTCATGGGTTAGTTCTAAGCTTCACAAAGACCTATGTTTTAGACAAGCACTTCTGGAAATGTTCACACACAGTCACGCTTAGCAGATGCAGCTCTAGATCTCACATCCAAAATTGACCTCTTGGTCCCTGAGCTGAGGAGGGAAAAGGAAACCCAGCAGGTACTGAGGGAGTTAAAAACTAAGCTACCAGGTTAGCCTTGAACTCATTGTGCAGCAGACAGATGACCCCGAACTTTGGAGCCACCACACCTAGTTTATTTGGCTAAGGACAAAATCCAGAACCTTTGTGCGCGCACACTGGGCGAGAACTCCACCAACTGAGCTACAGACCCACCCTCCACCCCTTTATTGTTTTATACCGTGTTTTGTGACTTGTTTTGTCATTGTTTTTCGAGACAGGGTTTTCTGTGTTACTGTCCCAGCTGTCCTGGAACTAGCTCTTGTAGACCAGGCTGGCCTCAGACTCACAGAGATCCACCTGCCTCTGCCTCCTGCGTGCTGGGATTAAAGGCGTGCGTCACCACAGGCAAGGGTTTTGGGACTATATAGGTACTTTGCAAATGCCTGAATACAGGTTGGTGAGATGGCTCAGCCAGTAAAGGAATCTGCCACCAAGCCTGACGACTTGAGCTCAATCCTGGGTGACCTACATGATGGAAGAAAAAAACCAATTCTTGAAAAACTGTCCCCTGGCCTATATACCACACACACACTAAATGAATAAAAACGTAAAAATTAGAAAAACCCTAGACCCACAGACCCTTGTAAAGTCGGTATTATCACTTTATGGATTAGTAAACTGAGGCCCAGATAGGATAAATTGCCCAAGGTGATATGGTGGGGGAAAATAAGCTGGGTTCCAACCCAGGTGGTTTCTGAAGTCAGTACCCTTCACAAAGGCCTATGATACATCTTTTTCCCACGTTTTCCTCCCTAGTTGTCTCTGAAACAACCTTCTGCCATCAGAGTGATCCCTAAATCCTGTTGCCCCATGAGTGGCCCCTGAAGCCCCAAGGCGCTCCTCCAACCCCTTGGAAGATGACTCAGGAACACCCCCTTTTCGTGCCCCGGCGTCAGCGGCTGCACCTCTCGGTCCCCGCGGTAACTCTTGCGCATCGGTCCCAGGTCCATGACAGCACCCCGAAAGCACAGGTGACGGAGGTAGCCTGGCCACTTCGAAGGTCTCCTGAACGTCACGCTGACGCTCAGCAGCCCGTACGTCATGTAGGCAGCCGGGCACGTGACCCGGCGTCGTCGGATCCTGGGTTCCTCTGGGTTCGGAACCAATTGCTTAGCCTGGGTGTCTAGCCTGGGAAGAATTAGCTAGCAGCCCAGACAAGCTAACAAGTTCTAAATTCTCGGAACCAAGGTGCCAGGACAGCCAATAGCTGTCCAGGATCAGAGCTTGGAGACGGACGCGGAGAATTCATTGGTTTGAGTTCCCTGAAGCGAGACCAATTAGAACGAGAACAGAGGAAGTCAGCAGCCAATGGAATGTGCCTCCAGGGACGGGAGCAGAGAGACAAGGAAATGCTGTCACTGCCGTTAACACGCACGTGGAGGGTTGTTAAAGGTATAGGGACCGCTGCAGCCGAGGCGGGGGCGGGGCGGAGTCTCGGGAACTGGAGAGGAGTGGTCTGCATTAAGTGGCTGAGCTACTGAAAAAAAGAGCCTAGGGCAGAAAGCACCTCCTGGAAGCGGAGGTTGGTAGACTGGGGAAGGAAACAAGGCATTAGGGCCGGACTCTGAAGCAAGGTGATGGGACATGGAGAAAAAGGGGTAGTCTGGTGGAGGGAAAAGACTGTGGCTTGAGAGTAGCAAAGGTAGAAACGGATTGTGGACCATATAGGACAAGTGTTGAGGGCCTTGAGGGTGGGGTGGTACTCTGGGGATTGGGAAGATGCTCTGGTGCCATGGGGAAGACTGCGAGGTGAGAAGGGAGGCAGCTGAATAGAAAGAAGAGGGAAAATTGCGATCAGGCTACCCCTGACCGGAGTGGTATTCCCCTATGCCTTGGAATCCACTCCTGCCTCGTTTCCCTTAGGGGTGGGCTGGGCTCAGCGCATCCTATCCCTGGGCAGTGGATAAAACAAACTAGCCGCTGCGCTAACAGATGGAAGGGCTGCCCCTCTCCCAGGCTTCTTGCATATTGGTTATTTCCCCCTTTTCACATTTTTTTTTCCTTCCTAGGTAGTGGGGAGGCATAGTTCATGATCAATGCCAGCAATAGCCAGCTGAGGATACAGAGGACGGGAGCCTGCAAAATGATTTCAGGCTGTAGATGTAGGACTGAGAAGCAGGTGTGGTGGAGATGACTGTAGCCCTAGTGTCTGTCAGCATCTGGAATGGGAACCACAGGAGCAAGCCATCTAGACAGGCACCTAGACCTGTGTCAGGTAAGGAACTTCTTGGCAGGCTTATGTCTGCGGCGGGAACCTGTCATCCTATGCTCAGAGCTTGAATCAACGGAATCTGCTGCCCAGAAACAAGACGAAGCTTGCTGGGCATAGTGGTGTGTGTCTATACATAATCTCCGCACTCAGTTGAAGGCCAGCCTTGGCTACATAGCAAGTGTGAGGCTAGCTTGGACCCCATAAAATCCCATCTCGAAAAAGACAAAGCTCAGTTGTATGAGTCTGTGGGTTCTCCACCGGTTGGCATTTTGGGGGCTATCATTGTTTCTCCATGAACATGATGGAGACTGCAGTTGACCTAAGTAGTCATTAGTGTTCCTTGGACAGCTCCACTCTGGGCTACACGTTCATTGGAGCTAGGGTTTTATAGGCTAAGACCGTAAAGTCGAGAGTGTGAGCTGCATGTGGTGCCACACACCTGTGACTCCAGCCCTTGGGAGACTGAGGTGAAAGGATCATGAGATCCAACTTGACTACATAGTGACCCCTGCCTTAAAAAAAAAATCTCGTGAAGCCTGTGGTGGTGGTGGTGCACGCCTTTAATCCAGCACTTGGAAGGCAGAGGCAGGCGTGTCTCTGTGAGTTCGAGGCCAGCCTGGTCTACAAAGCATCTCAAAAACCAAAAAATCCCACGAGATGTGTATTTTTTATCCTATCCATCTGATAACCCTTTGCTATAGACTATCTTTGGGCCAGGCGTTGAGTGAGGTCTTACTGTTACCAAAGTGAAGGCAACAGCATGGTTCCTGTCCA
Source organism: Microtus ochrogaster (assembly GCF_000317375.1). Classification (NCBI taxonomy): domain Eukaryota; kingdom Metazoa; phylum Chordata; class Mammalia; order Rodentia; family Cricetidae; genus Microtus; species Microtus ochrogaster. Next base: position 3,458,851 of record NW_004949129.1, on the reverse strand, counting down.
CAGTGGGGCAGACCTATGAGCCAAAGAGAATCGCAGGTGGTAACATGTTTCTGTTAGGCAAAGGGAAACGGAATCAATGGGGACAGCCAGTCCAGACAGGCTTCAGCGGAGGCACTGACAATAGATTTGTCTCAAGGAATATTTGTCAGATGGGCCTTGGGACAGGTGTCAGGAAGAGGGAAAGTGGCCGGTAGTAGAAGAAGATATACCTGGGGAGGCAGAGACAGGCAGATCTCTGAGTATAAGGCCAGCCTGGTCTACAGAAAAGCCAGAAAAAAGGAAGAAAGACTTCATTCAGGGCTGGATAGGTAGCTCAGTGGCAAAATGGTTTCCTTCCACCACCATAAAAACAAATGCAAACCGGAAGAGGGGGGGATCGCTGGGTTTGCTAGCCTCTCCCTTCCTTGGCATTTATCTAGGAAGTTTGCTGTGAGCTCCTCTGTTTTCCTTTGTCTCGAGTTAACCAACAGGCCTGTGTTGTGCGTTTCTGCTTGGTGGGATTTGGGGTCTGAACCACAAAGCTGCCCTGCGGTTGTGTAACCAGTGGCAGAACAGCCGTGGCTGGTGCTTCCTTTAGTCTTTTTGGAACGGGCACTGCATTTTCGTACTGGTACTGTGTGCATCTTTTCAGTGTTCTTCTTTTCTTGAGAGAGGCCTAACTCAAGCCAAGCAATGTCTTGCAAAATTGCATTGCGTTTCACAGAGAACTACGCTGCTCTCTCAGGATGAAACTGAGAAGTTTGGGGTTCAGGGGCTGTTTCCCGACTGTTTGCTTCCAAAGTCCACCCCCCTTTTTTTTAAAGACAAGACAGTTTATCACTATGTAACTCTGACTATTCTGGAACTTGCTGTCTTGCTGTGTAAATCAGGCTGACTACAAACTCCTGCCTCTTGTCTCTTTAGTACTGGATTAAAGTCATGCATCACTTTTATTTATTTTTTAAACTACTTTTTCATTCAATTGTCTGATGAGATTATTGCTTCTTTCTTTCATTTTCTTTTTTCCTTCAAGACTGAGTCTCACTATTTGACTCTTGTTTGTTGTCCTGGGACTCATTCTGTAAACCAGGCTGGTCTTGAACTCACAAAGATCCTCTTGCCTCTGCCTTCCAAATGCTGAGATTAAAGGTATGCACCACTATACCTGCTGTTTTGTTTTGTTGTTTTTTTGTTTGTTTGTTTGGTTTTTTTGTTTTTTTTTTTTTTTTTGCTTTTGCTTTTTGAGACTACATTTCTCTTTGTAACCCTGGCTATCCTGGAACTGCCCCAGTAGACTAGGCTGACCTCAAACTCAGAGATTCTCTCCTGCCTCTGCCTCCCTTAAATCCTGAGTGCTGGGATTAAAGGTGTGCGCCACCACTGCATGATACTGGTTTTTCTTTTTAATTTTAGCGATCGGATTTGTATTTTGGAACCCTGCTTTGGTGACCAAGTGGATGACAAGGAAGGGAGGGTGAGACCAGTGGCAGGAAGCATCTGGAAACAGCTGTAGTGTTTAGTGTTATTCAAATGGAAGCTGGAGGTGAGGGGTGGGGGGAGCGGTGTGGCTAATGCATAGGTATTGAGAGGGAGTGTGGAGAGGGGATCAGCTCACCAGGACTGACTCTAGGCTGTATGTGGGTGCTGCTGCTACTTATCAGTGGTAGAAGTTTGGGGGGCAGATGAATCCATCAGCAGAGCTGTCGAGGGTTTATGGGACACTTGTGTTTGGCCCGGATGGAAAATGGAAGCTGGAGCTTAGAAGGTCATGAGCCTCCAAAATGGCACTTAAAGTTGTAGGAACGCTGAAGCTGTATGAGAAGAGTGGCTTGGAATTTGGGACGATAGTGAAATGATGTTGTCACGGTACCACCTCTAGCGCTGCAGGAGGGAGCAGGGCAAGGTCTGTTCCCGAACAGTGGGGTGGGCTGGGGACGGAGCTCAGGAATTCTCAGCCTAGGTGAATTCAGCCTAGAGCCACAAGGCACACAGAAAGGTGAAGGTTGGCTTCCCGCCAGAGCAGCTTATCACCCCAGCTGCGCCTGAGCTCTTAGGGGCTTGCTGTGGGTGGGACTTGGGGAGGTCCCACCTTATCAGTGCCCTGCCTGTGGGGCTGTGTGGCTAAGCCCTTCCTCCTGCCCCAAGATGGCTTCCCTACCTGGTCTGTGGTCTTCATCCAGTGTGGCTGGTGTTGTCCATGAGCCTGGGAGCTTCTCTGAGGTGGGGTGAGGGAGATTACGTGGCTTCTGTGGCTCCATCTAAAAATCTTAGCCCTGCCGGGCTGTGGTGTCACACACCTTTAATCCCAGCACTCGGGAGGCAGAGACAGGCGGATCTCTGTGAGTTCGAGACCAGCCTGGTCTACAAGAGCTAGTTCCAGGACAGGCTCCAAAACCACAGAGAAACCCTGTCTCGAAAAACCAAAAAATAAATAAATAAATAAATAAATAAATATCTTAGCCCACAGACATGCTCAGGAAATGCTTATCTGTAGTGAAAAAGGACGCGTCCAGGTTCAGTGAGAGACCCTGTCTCAAGGGAAGAGGACACCCGGTGTCCTCTGACCTCTGTGTGCAGTTGCCACCTGTCCTGTGATTGCTACGGTTCCTTTAATTTCACCTTGACCCCAAAGATTTCCACCAGGGGCTAGAGAGGTAGCCCAGCCCTGAGGGCTCCTTGGGCTGGTGAAGGAAACCATCCTGTCTGTGGAGGACAATGTATAAGATGCGCAGCCTGAGAGGAACTGGAGCGGGCACTGCAGTGACTACCTCCAAGACCTTTTGCTTGAGGGAGGATGGATGGAGCCCTTCTGACCCTGCAGCCTTCAAGATTAGGAATGAAGAAGCACAATGAGACCGGGAACAGAATGGTGCCCAACATGTGGACAAGCGCATCCACAGAAAGCCTGAGAGAGCCTGGGAGCAGAGTTAAGCATGGCTTCTTGGTAGCAGTGATTTCTCAAGATTTGCTCTGCTTGCTAGAGGCAAGCACATCTCATTTAAGAGAGGCTTCCTGACTCAGCTTCAACTGCAAAACCTTGAAGCTTTTTTAAGAAGTCCTGCCACGCCGGGCGGTAGTGGCGCACGCCTGTAATCCCAGCACTCGGGAGGCAGAGGCAGGCGGATCTCTGTGAGTTCGAGGCCAGCCTGGTCTACCAAGGGAGTTCCAGGACAGGCTCCAAAGCTACAGAGAAACCCTGTCTCGAAAAAAAAAAAAACCAAAAAAAAAAAAAAAAAGAAGTCCTGCCACAAAACACTTAAATGGTGTTGATGAAAAACTGACTGCATGCTTTTTGGTGGTGGCAGGGACCTTGAAACACCATAGAGTTGTGGCAATAAACATGACTCTGCCATGAGGCTGGAATCTCAGAAAGCTAAAGAATGGGCTGGATCCAGCCATCAAACCCAGGGCTTTAATCCTAGCCATATTGCTTGACAAATTAAAGACTTGTGTGGTCAGAAGAAAGAGAGATATACAGTAAAGATAGATTCAGATGAAGAAAACCTCTAAATGGTTTCAGTGTGTTAAAAAATATATATATAAGCTTGGGAGAAAAAAGAAAATAGGATAAAGTCCTTAAAGAAAGAGAGTAGTTGGGTGTGGTGGCACACACCTTTAATCCCTGCACTCTGGAGGCAGAGGCAGGCAGATCTCTGTGAGTTTGAGGCCAGCCTGGTCTACAGAGTGAGCTCCAGGGCAGCCAGGTCTACACAGAGAAACCCTGGCTCAATATATATATTTCCAACCACCCACACACACAAAAGATATTTGGCAGAGGAAATTTTAAGATAAACATAACATACTTACTACTCTTGGTCAGAAATATATGAAAAAATGTTCAGTTTCTTGAAAAAAAAGGAGATGTTTAAAATTGTGAATGGGGCAGATGCAGAGAAAGGAGAAAGCAGTTGTTCCATGAACTAGATAAACTGATGATTTGAATCAGAATGGTCTCTATAAGCTTATATATTTGAATGTTTGGGCCCCAGTTAGCGGAACTGTTTGGGAAGGATTGTGGGTGTGACCTTGTTGGGGGAAGTGTGCCACTAGGGTGGGATTCGAAAGCCCACATCAGGCCCAGTGTCTCTCTCTGCCTGTTGCAGATCAGGCAGATAAGGATGGCAAGCTCTTTGCTACTACTCCAAAGACATGCTTGTCTGCTTCCTGCTGTGATGGACTAATCCCTCTCCAAGCTTAAACCAGCCCCCAGCTAAATGCTTTCTGTTCTGGCTTTTGTGGGCACTGCATGCATGTGGTGCAGATACATATATGTAGACAGAATGCTCATGCACATAAAAATAAAAAATCTGTTTTTTAAAAAAAAGAGGAGGGCTGGAGAGATGGCTCAGTGGTTAAGAGCACTGTCTGCTCTTCCAGAAGTCCTGAGTTCAATTCCCAGCAACCACATGGTGGTTCACAACCATCTGTAATGAGATCTGGCGCCCTCCTCTGGTATGTGGGCATACATGAAGGCAGAATGTTGTATACATAATAAATAAATAAATCTTTAAAAAAAAAAAGAGGAGGCTGAGCAGTGGTAGCATATGCCCTTAATCCCAGCACTCGGGGTGTAGAGGCAGGAGGATCTCTGTGAGTTCAAGGCCAACTCACAGAGTTGTCTACAGAGCAAGTTCCAAGACAGCCAGGGGCTGTTACACAGAGAAACCCTGTCTAAAAAAACCAAAAAGAAAGAAAAAAGAGGAGGGGAGAAAAACAAATCCCCTATGTATAGTGTTACATGCCTAGAGACCCCACACTCAGGAGGCTGAGGTTGGAGAATCTTGAGTTCAGGGCTCCCTTGAGTGCTATGTAGTAAGATTGTCTCAGAAAGTCAAAAGAAAATGAAGCAGTCCATTGCTTGGGTTTACCTTCAAGAAGTGGGTCTTTCCTACCCTTGTCCAGGAAGTAAGCCTGGAATCTGGGCTGAAGAGCTGCAGTGTTGCCTGTGAGGGGAGTGGAGAGGCAAGGATACAAGGGGGGGCTCCGGTACAGATGACCTAAGAAAGGAACTCGCAAAGGAGCAACCACACTCGGGTTGTAGGGGCCCCTAAACCTCTGAGTGTGGCTGTACCTAGTTGTCAAGAGCCCCTTCAAGTGTCTGGTGGAGGTCCCTTGCTCAGAGGAGAATGGGCACAACAGCCTTGGCCACTGCAGCTCTCAGATACAGGATGGCTTAAAACCAGACAAGGCCCCTTTGACAGTGAACCCTTGGTTTGTGTGTGTGCGCATGTGCTTGCACAAGTGTTCTCATGTGCTTGCACAAGTGTGTGCCCATGTGCTTGTACAAGTATGTGCCCATGTGCTTGCGCAAGTGTGTGCTCATGTGCTTGCGCAAGTGCAAAAATACTCAGGTTAGGGGTCCCCTTTGGATGTTTTTACTTAGGAGACATCCACCTTGGTTTTTGAGACAGGTTCTCTTTCTTGGACCGATTAGGCTAGACTGGGTTGGCTGATTAGCCAGTCCCAGAGACCTGCCTATCTCTGAATCTCCCAGGACTGAGATGATAAACATACCACCAGGATTTGCTTTTTTAAAAATGATTTATTTTTTATTTATGTGCATTGATGTCTTGCCTATATGTATGTCTGTGTGAGGGTATGTCTGAACTGGAGTTATAGACAGTTGTGAGCTGCCATGTGGGTGCTGGGAATTGAAAGGGGGTCCTCTGGAAGAGCAACCAATACAAGTTAACCACTGAACCCTCCTGGGCTGGCTTTTTATGTAGGCTTGAACTCAGGTCAGGTCCTTATGCTAGCATAGCAAACACTTTACCCACTGAGCCATCTTCCCAGCCTTTCTACTCCTTGATCTCGTGCTAGGCAGGACATGTTCTCTTCCTTTTAAAACTCGGGCATCCAGGGGCTGGAGAGTTGGCCCAATGGTTTAGAGCTCTCCCAGAGGACATGGGTTCAGTTCACGTGTGGACTCAACTTGTCTGTGCCTCAAGCTCCAGGAGATGCGAGGCCTCTGGCCTCTGAGGACACCTACCCACATGAGTGCATGCTTTCATGCATACACCCCCCCATGGATAATTTAAATAATAAATTTTTTTTTTGATTTTTCGAGACAGGGTTTCTCCGTAGCTTTTTGGTTCCTATCCTGGAACTAGCTCTTGTAGTCCAGGCTGGCCTCGAACTCAGAGATCTGCCTGCCTCTGCCTCCCAAGTGCTGGGATTAAAGGTGTGCGCCACCACTGCCCGGCCTAAATAATAAATTTTTAACAAACAAAACATTCCAGGCATCCCACAAGAGACAGGGGTAGAATGCCACAGCCTGTATATCTGCGTTGTCTCCCCTAGAAGGGAACTACCATATACCAGCCTGCTCCTTCCAGCTGTGCGGTGACATCATTTGTTTGGTTTTTGGTTTTTGTTTGTTTTTTTGAGGCAGGGTTTCTCAGTGTAGCCTTGGCTACACTCAGTAGACCAGGCTGGCCTCTCAAACTCACAGAGAACCACCCGCCTCTGTCTCCTGAATTCTGGGATTAAAGGCGTGCGCCACCAGGCCCTGCTAACACCATCCTGTTCACAAAGGAGGCCAAGGGGTCAGCTGGAGGTAAAGCAGACCTTGAAGTCCCCAGGTAATCCTGTGCCTGAGGTAGTGTGTGGCAGAAAGTGGTCAGCTAGGTTTTTGTTTTTTTTTTTTTTTTTGGTTTTTTCGAGACAGGGTTTCTCTGTGGCTTTGGAGCCTGTCCTGGAACTAGCTCTTGTAGACCAGGCTGATCTCGAACTCACAGAGATCCGCCTGCCTCTGCCTCCCGAGTGCTGGGATTAAAGGCGTGTGCCACCACCGCCCGGCCAGCTAGGTTTTTTTACACTACCTAGGATTCAGAGCACAGCAAGACCCTTCCCCAGCCGCCAGGGCTACGCTGAGATGCAGGCTGATGGGCTAATAAGGCTTCTGTGCCAGGGTTGATCCAGCTGTTAGTCTAATAATGCCCCAAGGGCTTGTGAATAGGCAGCACGGGACACCCTCTGCTGACAGGAGCGATTAAGGGCAGAGAGCCCAGATCCAACTGTGATCCTTGTCCTTCTTACTTTTCAGCTATGTGGGGGTTGACTGGCCCTGGGGAAAGGCAGTTGGCTACTGCAGGTGGCTGGCGACAAGGCTGGAGTGCAAGGGAAAGAAAGGCCAGCACAGAAGTCTCCGCACACAGAGCTGCGGTCCTGGCTGGTCTGAGGGTAAGTACAAAGTGTCCAGTTGTCTAAGTGTTTGAGGCAGACTAGCTTCCTCTTTCAGGCTTACACACAAAAGCATTTCAAATCTGACTAAATCACAACCTATGACTTCTGTGTAGTCCAGTCAAGATGAAAAAGTCCTGAACACAACAGGCATGGCCAACCGGTTGTCCTCTCTGAGGGGCTGGGTCTGGGGACAGAAGAGAAGCAGAACCCAGAGCTGGTCAGGGTCTTCTCTCAGAGAGAAGCTGGGCCTCTAGCTGCTGACCCTGGAAAGATGGAAAGAGCTCTCACTTGATGGGAACTGTGTTTGGTGTAAACCCAACCTTGTAAGCCAAGTTGGGTTTTTTTCCTCCAAAGATTTTTTAATATATACAGTGTTCTGCCTGCAGGCCAGAAGAGGGCACCAGATCTCATTACAGGTGGTTGTGAGCTACTATATGGTTGCTGGGAATTGAACTCAGAACTTTTGGAAGACCAGGTAGTGCTCTTAACCTCTGAGCCATTTCTCCAGGCCCAAGCCAAGGTTCTTAACTCCTCTGCTAGCTTTTAAAGGACTAAGAGGCAACCGCCTTCCTCCAGGGCTGGAGCAGGATAGAGGAGTTGGTCCACCAGCTCAGGAAGTCCCTTCTAGGATTTGTCTCTGTGGCTGATGCAAGACTGGATAGTGGAGAAGGAAAAACAGACATCTGCATTAATCTCTGGGCTCCGTGAAGTCCTGCTCCGGAAGTCCCCAGAGGTGCTCCAAGCACTCCTCTCCTTTGGGGCCGTGGTTTGGACTTGCTAGGGCTAGGAGGGTAAGTAGAGAGTGCGGGGCTCCCTCCTCAGGAGTCCCTACTGTGGACTCTGAAGGAACAGACAAAGGGAGCCCAACCACCGAGAGCAGACTTTGCCGCGGGCAACTAAATTTATTAGTGAGAGAAATTTTTGTTAGCCCAGCACTGACCAACAAAATACATCATTAATAAAGGATAACAAATCTGTCACTTAATTAATAAAACATCCTCAAGCAGTTACAACAAAAAATAAAGTTGGATTTTTGTTTAATTTAAAAGCCTCAAAAATAACAAGCAATATGTTTTTTTTTAAAACATGTCGTAGACACAATCGTCTATTATACAATATACACTGTACACTGATGTGGGAATGATTTCTTATTAATAAAGAAACTGCCTAGGCCCATTTCATAGGCCAACCCTTAGGTAGGCGGAGAAA